>NC_051407.1:37891529-37891775 GCF_015228065.2 Penaeus monodon
CAGTGAATATACTCCAGCCATTTTTTTCAGTTCCTATAAACAAACAATCAAAATTGCAGGTACTATGAGTCCGTTCCGCTGGAATTGAAGTTGAAAATATACAACATCTACAAAGCAGACATGGAGATGTTCGGATACGATCTACCAGACGACTTCTGGAATACACAATGATCTGTTGGGCTGAGATCAGTTTTACATTATCACTTGAAAGCAACATTCAGGAGAAATAACAGAATATGTTATAAG
>NC_051407.1:37895683-37896510 GCF_015228065.2 Penaeus monodon
TAGTGCGCAGTTATAGTTTATAGAGTGATTTGTAGTAAATCATTTAGAAAAGTTTAACACTTGTGATATGAGAATGTTGCAGGGCGAAAGACGCGAGATTTAATCGTCAGTGGGATTTTCGTCAGTCACCACGTATTTCCGAGATGCCAAAGCCAACCGTTTTGCCACTGGTACTGTGTGTCGGCCTCGCCTTCAGCCTGAGCCTCATGTACCATTATGGACATCCGGACACTAATATAACTTACGAGATACTTGAAAGGGGCAGGATGCAGGAAAGTACAGAGGAGCGCTTCCGTAGTCGCCGCCAGATGGTGTTCGAGATCTGCCAAGGTGGAGAGAACAAGGAAGACGTATCTTTTTCCATCAAAACACGTATTTATCACTTCTGGAATCATAACGCCAGTATTTGCACCATGGGGAAGGTCTGTACAGCAATAACCCAACAAAGAATGGTTGAAATGAACACTGTACTTCAAACTCCTATATCTGAGAGTTTAATATTACATGAAAATGAATAGAATTTTATCTATTGCATTTTCTCAGGTTGGCTCAGAAACCTGGCGATCTCATGCGCGACGAATCAATGAGATACAAGGGCACCCTATGCGTGACGTCAGACACCGTGCCCTTTTCGAGAAGCCTTGGGAACAGGTTGTTGACTACAGTAAATCCGTTTCAAGTTGGATTGCAGTCAGGTATGTTTACTGGATTTAGAGCGCTTTGCATATAATGCAAGCACTTCATAATTTAGTACAGTGAAGACCACTTACATTAAATCAAGTAAACAGCTAGGTTAAGAAAAACTAAAATACAACGTCACTAATATC
>NC_051407.1:37897027-37897162 GCF_015228065.2 Penaeus monodon
ATATCTTTTAGTGTTACCATGAATAGTGCAAGTTAAACAAGGAGCGAATTCTTGCAGATCAGTGAAGAAAGCAACGTAAAGAGAATCAAAAGAAGAAAATAGTAAAGGAATTTACAACTGCTAAAATGTGATTGC
>NC_051407.1:37897257-37897827 GCF_015228065.2 Penaeus monodon
ATTTTTTTAGCAATATTATATTTGCAATTTTAATGACCATTACAGCAGATTAATATATCATTTGTGCATCCAAGACAATCAATTTATCGACTGTAAAAATCACGTTTGATTGCTCTGTCCGTCACCCGAAAGTAAATTGCGTGTCAGTGGAAATTTTACATTGCTAAGATGGAGCTTTGGCAGTTTGAAATCATATCTCGTTTTACCACATCGGAAAAATAAAATCAGAATTACAGACATTTTCACAAAATGTATCACAAACTACTTTCGTATTATCGAAAAGTATTTCTGACTCCTTTTGAACTCTAATTTAAAGAAGAAATGGACTATGATATTTCCCAGTATGTAAGGTAAATACTAAAGGTCCATTAATGTGTTAGGAATGAGATATTCTTATTGTATACAGAAGGAGAAATAAAATTAGGCGTTTTGTGTGCGCTCTCCCCAAACAGGCATCCGCTAACCCGTTTGGTGTCATGTTATCAAGACAAGTTTCGAAATGGATCCGATTTTCCTGAATGGAGGAAAGTGAGTATATTTTTGTTTATTGTTGCTTACGTAAGAGTGAAA
>NC_051407.1:37900057-37900291 GCF_015228065.2 Penaeus monodon
TGTCGCCGTATATTGAAAAGTGGTAACCGTTTTCCGTAGACTTAATACCCGATTGCCGCAAGAGACTAAATTATCCGTAAAATTGCTCTCCGAAGTGGAATGGCTTTGACTAACTTCTTTCAGAAACACTTGCGTGACATTGCAATCACACCACCCCCGCCCCCTCCCCCTACCCTCCAAAGAAGAGAAGCATACAGCCTGTAGAGAGAGAGAAAATCCGATCTTGGGATCTTG
>NC_051407.1:37901921-37903144 GCF_015228065.2 Penaeus monodon
GATGGAGTTATCCGTGCGAGATACGCAGATTTTTTTGCGTCCTTGACCTTTAGTGACCTTTTCTGTAGCCCTGAACGTTTTTCTTGCCTTTACTTTTATTGCAGAGAAGTAGCCATACTCGGTGGTAGAGGGGTGTTTTTGCAATCGCAAGGTCCTGAGTTCGTGCCTGGTTGTCCTGCTAGATTCATTCATCCCGACCTTTTGTGCTCTTGACCTTGTTGAAACTATTTTTTTACGAGCCTGACCGTTTCAATGACGCCATTTTTACGAACTTGACTTCTGTTTTGTGAACTTGACCATTTTGTTGCAGTGATTTTTTTTGTAATCTTGACCTTTGTGACAACATTATGATACAAAAGTCGTCTCCGGATCCACAGTCTTATTCAAGCTACTTTTTGTTATCAACATTATCATTATTTTACCTCAGTGTTTTATGTAATTCAATAGCCTTTGTTCACGAACATATGGTAGAATCGTGAATATACGATGTCTCCTATACAATATAATGAATTATGTAAAGTACAATATAATAAATTATGTAAACTGTGCTTGAAATTTCTAGGCTGACCTGAAGGAGTTCTTGTTACCAGCGCTACTTAGCAATGGCCTTGTTTTCAAGTTTCAAGAATCAGAAGTCTGGAAAAAGTTGGTAACGAAATTGCGCAAAAACGCTCCTGTTTCGATAGCTGCTGTTTATAGTGATCCCCAAAAGTTGTCTTGTGGCTGAGACAGCCAACATGCTAATTCCGATGAGATGTTTTCAGCTTTCTGAACAAGAAGAAAAAGTCATTCGAGAAACTCGATCCCGAGGACGAGAGAGCGCGCCTGAGTGTGACCTTCACGGAGTTTCTGAATCACGTTGCCAACACGTTCGAAAATGGCCGTATTAACAGGCACTGGTAAGAGGGTCTTAGTTTTCATTTTAAGAGGTTCGGTGCTACTGATCTATTATTTGTTTGTTTATTTCTGGGCCATTTAAGATTTTCTTTTCTTTTAATCGTCGCTATACTACAAAAACAATTATTTTAGGTTTTGTAAAAATATATGCTGCATACCTGTTTAATTCCAATGCGTTCCGCTCAATGTGTGTCCACAGCTTCAGACTGGGCTTGCATCATTTCCCGGTGACTATCGTTCACTTCCATTAATAAATAATATCCAGCAACTTGTCTTTTAGCTTACCATTTTCTTTCATATCATCTTTAACAAACAGGCTGTGAAGC
>NC_051407.1:37903738-37904118 GCF_015228065.2 Penaeus monodon
CTTCTATAGCTTTTAAGTTTTTTTTTTTATTTTTTAATCTCGTCAGATGGTTCAATGGATCTTGCATTTGCAGGAAAACATACGGCCTCTTGTGTTCGCCTTGTTTCTTCGACTACGAGTACATAATTAAGACAGAAACACAAGACCAGGACCTGGAGTTTGTTTTTAGCAGATTCGGCATCCCTTCGGATCCTCACCAAGCTAAAAAGCTGAGAGAGGGCACTGAAACGAAAATGAAAAGGGATTTAAGGTATCGTATCCTTTGCAAGAATTTGGTCTAATGGCATTCGGATAGGAGCTGAGAATGCATGTATAACCAGCTGACACGCAAACATTATACATTTTCTTCTCTATCAGGTTAGTTATCATCTGCTAACGAG
>NC_051407.1:37904141-37904247 GCF_015228065.2 Penaeus monodon
CTCATGCACTACGTTTACGGACCTTCATAACATTTTCGTATAAATTTCACGCTCTGAGGTCACTTGTGCTCATACGTTTTATGGTGCTCACATGCTTCATTAATCC
>NC_051407.1:37906831-37906949 GCF_015228065.2 Penaeus monodon
AATTAATGCCTGCCTTCCGGCGAGAACAAAATAAGTTAATCTGGAAGACCAGGAAAACCAAGCAGCGCTCATTGCTTGCAGTAATGCTCTGGATGGACCATAAAACAATCAAGTGCAA
>NC_051407.1:37907159-37907342 GCF_015228065.2 Penaeus monodon
TGTTATGTACATGATATGTGTTTATTCTTTTCTAATCATAAATTCCATATTACAGATACTATGAGACTGTCCCCTTGGAGGTGAAGATGAAAATTTACAAAATCTACAAGGCAGACATGGAAATGTTTGGATATGACCTTCCTGAAGACTTCTGACAGATGCCATGATCTCCTGAAATTGGTT
>NC_051407.1:37910920-37911065 GCF_015228065.2 Penaeus monodon
CACCATTCAACAGTCTTGGTCCATTAATTATATTTAAAATATTTTCATAAAAGGAGGTTCTGAACAGTTATCTTAGAACGATAACATATTCTTCCCAGCCTCTCTTGGATTTTCATATAAGGAATGAAGTATCTTTCCCCCGTCT
>NC_051407.1:37912375-37912439 GCF_015228065.2 Penaeus monodon
GATAAGCGAAGGGGAGGGAGAGAGGGAGATTGGGCGGTTAAGGGTAATAGGGGGGAGGGGTATG
>NC_051407.1:37912681-37912757 GCF_015228065.2 Penaeus monodon
GATCGGATCAGATTCTCTTGGGACAGTTGATCGGCCGATAAGACAACCAACGTGGTTGTAAGTTCTATTAGACATA
>NC_051407.1:37913783-37914139 GCF_015228065.2 Penaeus monodon
AGTGTATGAAATATGCCGATACCAAAAAAGAACAGCTGAAAATGAACACAGTAAAAATAACGCAGAAGCATACGACTTCATACCTATCGTTGAATTACGCTAATACTATTAATGCTATCATTTATGCACTCTATCGTTAATTCACATTATCAAAATCACAAAGTTATATATAAAAAAACAATGAAAATGAAATAGATTTAGATTCGAAAAAATAGAAAACAACTGATTTGGCGTTTCACACAGATAGGTCAAAAGAGGGGAGAAAATGTCATTACTTGACATGGCCTGACCTGAATTGACCTGGAATACTAAATGTTAACTAAACCTCAATCAAAATAAAACAAGTACAACATGTG
>NC_051407.1:37914649-37914724 GCF_015228065.2 Penaeus monodon
TGCACGCATGAATATACCCTCATGAAAGATTAAGTAATAAACTATGAATCTATGCCTTAGTTTAGCATGATCGAA
>NC_051407.1:37915467-37915986 GCF_015228065.2 Penaeus monodon
CACATATACACACAGTAATAGATTTGCAAAATTTAAAGGAGGTGCAGGCGTTGTTATAGTTAATAAATAAATCACAGACATCTAAATCCGAAGTCTAGGCTCCATCATCGCATTCGCATGGTTTGCGGCAATGATGGTAACTATGGCTTCTCTCACTTCCAAGTTAGCATGTCGTGAGCAGTAAACAGAGGAATAACACGTGTCCTTGCCTTTCTCACTGTAGTTACTTGCTGCCTAACGAGAAGTTAATGATTTTGAGATATAACTGCCCGTCACCGATTTCGACTGTTGAGCACCGCGTCAGCATGTTTGTTTACATTTATAAGTGGGGAAAGAGGGTGTCCGGATTCATATAAGAGTGAACCCACATCCGTGAAACATGAAAGGTGGAATAAATGTGATTTTAGCTTTTAGATTTTCTGTGGCCAGACATTTACAATGTGTTCCAAAGTAATTCAGGAAAGGGAATGGAAATAAAATGTCTATGAATGATGTAAAACAACCCATATATTTATACAA
>NC_051407.1:37916432-37916721 GCF_015228065.2 Penaeus monodon
CAGAGGAATTATCCAAGGTCAAGGCGCCTTCCAGAAGTCTTGAGGAAGGTCATATCCAAACATCTCCATGTCTATCTTGTAGATGTTGTAGATTTTCTTCTTCAGCTCCATCGGAACAGCCTCGTAGTATCTGCAATATGCATTGTTTTGAATAAAAAACATGTGTATGTCTCTCTGTGTGTATTTCTTTTACTTATCCACTAATACTCTTGACCAGATTATTCTTCGATTAATACTGTTATTCATTTTTAAATTAACACTGATGAGTGAATACTGTCAGCACTGTCAG
>NC_051407.1:37916856-37917356 GCF_015228065.2 Penaeus monodon
CTTATTAGTCTTTCAGTTTCCTTTGTATTTTTGATTTGAGACATTATTTCTAAATACTCAGCGTTTGTCAATCGTGTGTTGTAGGTTATATTGATGCAATTTAAATTACTAAATAACATTTTAGGAAATACTAGAAAAGAGCAAAGTACAATACCTTAAGTCATTTTCAGTTTTTCTTCGAACGTCTTCTTTGACTTTTACGGCCTGATGTGGATCTGAAGGGAAGCCAAATCTGTTGAACAAATATTCCAAGTCCTGGTCTTGCGTTTCTGTCTTGGCTATGTACTCGTAGTCAAAGAAGCAAGGCGAGCATAACAGGCCGTACGTTTTCCTGGAAAGTCAATGCACACTGTACAGTTCCACATTAAAAAAAATAATAATAATGACTAAACATGTAATCAAACGAATCTTTTCCAGGAAAGGCAAATCGTCCATGGGATGTTTATTTACTCTGAAATACTTGTGGGAGAGAATGCGCTGATTATTATCCGTGCATGTAA
>NC_051407.1:37917764-37917886 GCF_015228065.2 Penaeus monodon
CTATCAGTCAGTATCTGTCTATCAATATATATTTCCCACAGTTATCTAGAAAAGAAAGAGAGATACTGGACTGTGACCCTCCGTGTTGACGGCTCGTAACTCAACTTGAGAGGATTAGAGTT
>NC_051407.1:37919232-37920039 GCF_015228065.2 Penaeus monodon
TACCAGTGCCTGTTGACGCGGCCTTCTTCGAATGTGTGAGCAACATGGTTTAAAAATTCTGTAAAAGTCACACTCGAACGGGCACGCTTGTCCTTGGCGTTTAGCATCTCGACTAACCTCCTCCTCTTGCCTAGAAAGCTAGAAAGATTTCAGAGGAATTAGCCTTAGAACAGGTTACAACGGAATTAGCATGGCGAAAATCAGGCTCTAAGATACGTTCGTGCAGGATACCATAAAATATCAGGACGAGAAGGTTTTATACGCGTTACTTACTTTTTCCAGACATAGGAGTTCTGAGACTTGAAAACCAAACCGTTGCTTAGAAGTGCTGGAAACAAGAACTCCCCCAAGACATTCTGAAGAAGAACAGTCACACAGTTTTAAACATCCTATAGCATTAACAAACTTGCGTTTTTCCATTTTCTTTTTACCAACTAGGATAAATCTACTGAAATTTGTATGTTTTTTTTTAATATGTGTATTTTTTTATTACAGCTTTAGGGAAGACAAATAGGACCTCGCCAAAAGGGTAAAAAAAAAAAAAACTCATTCCCGTTTTAAATTGTGTATTATGAATAGTAGAATGTCTATCACTTTTTTATATCTTAAGTGAAAAATACGACAAAAATGTTTTTATTCATGCAAAACTGCACTGTTCTGAATAGGTAAAACATGAATACAAGACCATTTTTTTGTGACATAAGTATGTTTCAGTCGGTGTTCTGAATGAATAAGACCAGTTCCATTCCCACTTGTCAGAAATTAGGATCCGGCCAGAGATAGGATTCTTTGAGGATTAATTCTCTC
>NC_051407.1:37920388-37920498 GCF_015228065.2 Penaeus monodon
GGTGGGTAGGTGGACACATATTCAAGAGCATAATCACTTATTTTTTCTTCCCGAGAAAATGGTTATCTTTTTAAATATTAGAGAAAAAAATATTACAGAGAAAGTAGGGG
>NC_051407.1:37920635-37922200 GCF_015228065.2 Penaeus monodon
CTTACTCTCTTCCTTTCAGGAAAATTCGATCCATTTCGAAATTTGTCTTGGTAACACGACACTAATCGGGTTAAAGGATGTCTGTTTGGAGAAAAGCTTTTTAAATTAATGTTTGTAAGAGTGCAGTAAAGATAATGTTCTCACAATATACTGAAGATTTAAAACACTATTTTCCTACATCTTCATATATCACCCCTAATTCCTAATTAGCTTCACGAGAAAGCAAAAAATAATTAAAACTATAAAAGCATTAAAATATAGAAAGCTTTATAGAATTTGTTGTTACTATTTTTTTCGTATTACCAGACACCCCTCCTTCCTTGTAGAATGATACAATGCAGCACGTTTTCCGAAGCCTATATTTGCCTAACTTCAAATACGATATTTTCTCATTTTAGTCTCCTTGATTTTGATGACTATCTCTTTCCTAGTGATGAATGGAAATATTTATATAATTCCTACCAGGAATGAATCCTGGCATCGGTATCTTATGAAATGTTTGTTTTTAATCAAATGTCTGAATGCTGCCTCCACTAAACTATTTTCTATATGAACGTTACTAGTTTCATAAGACTTACCTAACGGTAATCCATCTGGACACAGATTTACTGTAGTCTATAACCTGTTGCCAAGGTTTCCTGAGGAGGCTTCGGCGTCTGCTGTCATACATGGGATGGCTTCGGACCTTATTGACTCTTTGTGCATGGGAACGCCAGGTACCTGAGCTAACCTAATTAAATGCAGTGGATTAAATCTTCAAGAAATTTTCCATGACATAATTAACTGCTTCAGATAAAACTTTTGTACATGAGTTTTTATTGACAAAAACTACAATCACATTTGCTAAGTTTTGTTCATTGTACTTTGCGGTACACTAACCTTCCCCATGGTGCAAATACTGGCGTTATAATTCCAAAAGTATAAAACCCGTGTATTGAGGGTACATGCTACGTCCTCCATGTTCTGTGCTGTTCGACATGTCTTGAGCACTCTTTCTCGGCGACTTCGGAAGCGTTCTTCTATAATTCCTTGACTTTCAAATGTCTCATCTCTTGAGCTGCTGTTTGCATGTCCATTTTGGTACAAGAAGCTCAGAGTGAAGACGAGTCCCGCGAACACTATCACTGACAAAGCCTTTGATTTTAACATCACGGGAATACTTGCTGACTGACGAAGTTTACAATTGGGTGTGCATGTTGCTGTTGGCCGAACGAACTTCCTATGAAGACTAATTTCCATTTGCAGGTGTTACCTCCTGCGGCTCTCCTGCATCTAAATCGATTATCTGTTCTTAGCAAAGGAATCCAAATATCTCTCTATCATACTGAGTTCAAAGCAAATGAATACAGAAGTGTGGCAGTCGGAAAATTGGAATGTATTTGGAGAGCGATGTTTATCGACAAAGTTGCAATGTAGCAATTATTTTCCTGTTTCTTATTATTTGAGTCTGCAAAATACAGTGATTTCGCCATTATTATTCATGTACTAGGAATCTTCGTATAGATATGATTTACAGAGGCCATCGATGTCACGAAGAAGTTTATTTGTCACTGCTGAGATTCATC
>NC_051407.1:37922401-37922831 GCF_015228065.2 Penaeus monodon
CTGAAGAAGCCGATGAAGATAACTAATTGTCTTAATCGAGACTGAAATCATTGTTCAGGGAATATGACTGAACAACATAATAGATAATGAGGCAATATAGTTATTTCTTGTGTTTAAATACGTTACATTTTTAGGTAAAAAAAAACGGAAATGAATGTGTCAACGAAATTATTCCTAATGTAAATTAAGAAATAGGTCACCAGCGGAAACTGAACATACGATGAAATTTTGCCATGACTGAGTTTGTTATAATTCAAAGAAGAAATTAGAAATTGAAGTACCTGTACGTTACTAGTTGTAATATTTTTTTGCAAGTGTGATGTAGCCCAGAATTTCACCTTCTTCACTTTGACACTTTCCGTCAGAATTCTTCTAGAAGGACACCTTGTGATGTAAAATGTCGAATATATTTAAACACATGTGTTTTAGG
>NC_051407.1:37923159-37924533 GCF_015228065.2 Penaeus monodon
GCTAATTTTCTTCTCATCTTTTACTGGATTTTTGCAAACTAAAGATATAAACATATCCACTTAAAGAAACGTTCAGCACGAGTTCAGGTCACATTAATAAATACACGGGGTTTGAAAATCAAATTTTATTGTTAACACACCAGCACATGTATTCGTGAAGTTATCAATTCAGAAAAACGCGTGCTCGACTGACCGGATCGTCTTAACTGCACACCAGCCAGTCAAAGCAGTCAAGACACCCAACTACGCTTACAAAATTTCGCTCCTAAGCCCTTACTTCAACTGAGTGTAAATGCTGTTTGGTATTTATTGGAAATCCGTGTGCACAAAATCTTAGTGGGAACTTCATCCTTAATAGAATTTAAAATATATTTCATCATGTGATTATCAGGTTATCAGGTTCAAAATATGCTTAGCCTTTTTTTTTTTTTACCAAGGATTCTCAAATGTAATCACTGCATTCCCCCAGCGCAAAGACCTGATCCTTAAAAAAAGCTTACGGGTCTTAGATACACGATTGTCTTAGACCGTATTTCACTTTTGTGTCCGTTTCTGTAGGTGTCGTTAAAGGTACTGTACTATAACCACTCGGATTGATAGCTTTAGCAAATATCACGTGGAGGGATAAAGTTGGAGCAAAAGGTCTGACGGGTGGCATGGGGGAGAAGGGTAGTCAAAATAAATATTATAATTTCTCTTTACTTTCTATTTGATTTTGATTTTTGCCTAAACAAACCATAATTCTATTAAATTATTGTTTGCTTTAAAGATTCGGGGAGGTTTTTTTGCCACATTGTTGATTTAGTTTTCTACAGAAACAATTTTAGGAATAGTTAGGGGAAGGGAATTGGCCCCCTGCCTCTTGCTGACCATCACTATGCACGCCCATCAGTAATCAAATATCAATAATCTCTCAGTAACTTTCCCAAGCCTTTTGCTGAGGCTGTTTGATATTCAGACCAAAACATATACCCATTGCAGTTCCTGGAAATACATCTGGCAAAAGTAAGTTCACAGAAGACTTAATAACTAAGGCAGTTAATTCAAAGTTTGACACATATCATGGCGTATTCCAGTAGTCTTCAGGCAGGTTATAGTCAAACATTTCCATGTCTGTTTGGTAGATATTATATATTTTCTCCTTCAGCTCCAGCGGCACAGTGTTGTAGTACCTGTAATATATACATTCTTTATTAGAGAAAGTGGGAAGGAATAATGTGTATGTCTCACATTCTCTTTCTTTTCAGGTCTTTTAATATTGTGCTTTAATGGTAGTCTTTCCTCAACAAAGTTTTTTTTTTCTTTTTTTGGAAAAAGAAATGTTCTTATGTCTTCTCTATTGCAGTTATTTTTCCTTTTATTTGTTATTGAAAC
>NC_051407.1:37924609-37925866 GCF_015228065.2 Penaeus monodon
CCAAACTGATTTCCTGTACATTATTACTGCTTTAAGGGAACAGACACTAACTTCATCGTGGAACACTTAACACACCAATTAGTCACAGCTTTTGAAAGGCGCAAGCTTCAGGCTCCGGAACGAGGCCTTTGGACACTACCTCCTCTACCTCGTGTTCTTTAGTGAACGGCTCTAGTTCATAAAAGATATGGGCAAAAAAGAATCATTTTTTCCTTGAATCAGAGTGATATCAAATAAGGCATCTTGCCGTTTGCTTTTGTAACTGGGGGAGACTGTTGTTATATATGTGGATAATTCGGACGCATATGCAGGGTGATTACTGTAGTACAAAGTAAATAGAATAAAGTCTGTAGTAAAGATTGGGTTGCATTTAGATTTTAACCAGAGTTTCAAATAGTTTTGAAGGGGATAGTCGTAGTACTTGTAGTGGGTTGAAATAATCTCTATTAACGAACGGATCAACTGAATCAATTTGGTCGACTGAATCAGCTGGGTCGATTGAATCAACTGGTATGACTAAATCAACTGGTATGACTAAATCAACTAGGTCGATTTAATCAGTTGGGTCGACTGAATCAACTGGGTTGACTGAATCAACATGGATCAGTCGTGGATCAACCGAGTCGACTGAATCAACAGGGATTAACTGTGGATTAAAATGATCAATTGGTGATCAGCTGGTAATCCACTGGATCAAGAGGGGTCACCTTGAGGATCAATTAGAGTAAACTGTGGATCAACTGTAGATTAACAGATGTGGATAAACATGGGTCAGTTGTGAATCAGCTGGTGTCAGCTGGGGTCTGTGGGACCAACAGGGGTCAACTATGGATCAACAATAGTCACCTGGATCAGCCGAACAACTACCAGTGCTAATAAAGATGATTTTACTCGCGCCTTTGTGATGCTGCTTCAAAATCTGAGCGTAGGGATGTTACTTGATGTTCATGATGTTCGTGTCTATACTCTAACTGTAAAGGGCAAAATGACAGCAGAAGTAAAATACCTGGAATCCTTTCTAACTTTCACTAAGACGTTTTCTCTGGTTTTCACAGTCTGTTGTGGGTTGGAAGGGATGCGGAATTTCTCAAACATATATTTCAAGTCCTGGGAATGCGTCTCTATCTTGGCTATGTAATCGTATTCAAAGAAGCACGGCGAACAGAGAAGACCGTACGTTTTCCTGGAATGTCAACACCCAATGAACAAACGGAGATTTAGAAGTAATGTAAGCATACCTCTTTTAAGGGAAGGTTA
>NC_051407.1:37927842-37928155 GCF_015228065.2 Penaeus monodon
AGTTCCCAAAAGTGCATTAATGACTGAAATAATGTGTAATTTCTATAACTTCTATTAGTAAAACAAGGGAAATTAGTCCCATCTCACCAGTGCTTATCAATCTCTTCTGCTTCGAACGTGTGAACAACGTGTCTCAAAAATTCCGTGAAGGTTACACTCGAGCGCAATCGTTCGTCCTTGGGATCGAGGTTCTTTACTGACGTACCCGTCTTTGCCAGATACCTGAGGACATTTCAACAGAAACAGCATGGCGGATATCCAGCCTCAGGACGTTCGTGGGGTACACCTTCTAACTACTGAATTAAACTCTATT
>NC_051407.1:37928305-37928734 GCF_015228065.2 Penaeus monodon
AAGTAATTTTAGGGGCCGTAGGTTTTAATAAACACAGTAACAAATATTGTATGTGATTTTTAAAATTGTAAGCTATCCGTATATATGCATGAGATGTCGACTGCTTAGAATAAAAAGGAGACAGCGAATGATATACTCCGGGATGAATTGCCGGTTTTCCTTTCCTGAGACTGGACAAATTTAGAGCGATTTCAATGCATAGCCATCACTCACTTTCTCCATCTGCTGGATTCTTGAGACTTGTAAACTAAACCGTTGCTCAGAAGTGCTGGGAACAAGAACTCCTCCAAGTTATTCTGCAAGACAATAGTTGCATGATGTGATGAAAATTGAGCTAAGAGCAGTTTTTTTAATGCAATTATACCAGTCTGTCTTACTACTAAGTATTCTAACTATCCGCATACAGTATTTGGTGACATGTGAACAAGG
>NC_051407.1:37932105-37932282 GCF_015228065.2 Penaeus monodon
GAACAAGGATGAAGATACAATAGTTAATGGAACAAAATTAGATATGATGAAAATAGTGTGATAACAAACACGGGAGTACATGTGGATTTCGAAAAGCTTCGATTGATTTCTAACGAGTTTTCCCGAGTTCTCTTCCATCTCCCTTGTAGTATTGTTTTAACAGAGATGGGATTCTTT
>NC_051407.1:37932316-37932547 GCF_015228065.2 Penaeus monodon
GAGGCGCATTTTTGACGAGAAACGCAAGCAAGTTATGGTTTGGTTCTGTTTTCTTAAGTCTTGCCGAATTCGTCAAAAGCTGTCCTAGCATACAACTTGCGATAAAAGTAAACAAACTACTGCAACAAGTAACTATTACCTTCGTAGTGGGGAGAAGAAAACAGATTGGACACTGTTAATAATAACAGAGAATTTAACGAGGAGGAATCTTTTCTTCGCCTTGGATTACGA
>NC_051407.1:37932804-37933233 GCF_015228065.2 Penaeus monodon
ACAAGAAGATTTAATCGAAATCACTCATTCCTGTCGGCCTTATTGGCGCTTTGTTCATCAAAGGGCCGTCATGAAACCGCAGTAAGCTTTCTCAGGAGGTAGTTTGAAAATGCTTGGCTGGTTTCGAAACCAGACCAAGATATCTGACCAAGAAGTTCCGTCAAGAAACAGGCATGAACAAGAAGTTTCACGATATTTCAAGAAATTTTGAGATATCTTGCTGTCGAAAATGCGCCTGTAGGTTTATGTCTCACGCACGAATTGCCTCTGCCATTGATGATGTATGCAGACGACTGCTGTTTTGGTTTCCATATTTTCTTTTTCGTGCAATTTGCATATATTTGGAGTGTTTGCTGGAATGAAGCTTGGTATCATTCCTGATGGCCGCAATAACTAAGCTTGCTCCAAAAATAAATAAATAAATAAATG
>NC_051407.1:37933290-37933600 GCF_015228065.2 Penaeus monodon
TTCCAGTCTTTCGGTGCCTACTTCATGCAAAATGCTTTCACTTGCACGCTCGTCTAGCGTAGAACTCATCTGTAATTAAACTTGTGCTCTCACAGACGAACACGGAAATTGGCCATACTATGATTATATGGCGTTATAGATTTCTGTTGATAGACTGGTCTTTCCATATGAATGGTACGTTGCCAGCGCCAATCTTCTTTGACCAGTCTACTTTCTCTGTCTTGACTGATTTTCAGCATGTAAAATGATTCAGCGTTTGCCATGATTTGAGGCGCTTGATTGATTCCTACAAGAATAATTTTCGTCTATT
>NC_051407.1:37934497-37935128 GCF_015228065.2 Penaeus monodon
CTTATGAGCTTGAAATATTGTCAGCATCAAGAAACGAGGTTGCACCTACTTTTTTCCATTCCGAAGAGCTCGATCCATTTCGGTATTTGTCCTGATAACACGACACAAGGCGGGTTAAAGGATGCCTGTTTGGAGTAAAATGTCTCACATTTCTCAAAAAGATTATATTCAACTTCTGTTTACACTGAACATAGTAACAGATTAATTCGATTTATTAAAGCCTTCATCTCATTGTTTTTGTTTTTGACACTTACTGGTATTCACACACGATTTCACACACAAAAAACGTCATATCGAGTTTGTACCCCACGAAATCATTATCATCTCCGTCTCGCAGAGGGTGTCAGAATGTGTCACGTTTTGTGTAAGGGAAGACTACATTTATTTCTTTCAATGCCATTATCTTTGCCAGCGATGGGAGGAAATATATAAACTGCAATTGGACAACCGTACAAGTGCAATAATATTAACCCAAAATATGGCCAAGATGTATACTTTTCAGTCAAATCGAGCCACGCGCCATTTTTTCCGATTTTTTTTTTTTTAGCCACTATTCAAGAATCATTGAGTCTATTTTCAATTACTAGTCGTTTTCGAATGCAAGATACTTTTGCAAATTAACTTCCTGGAG
>NC_051407.1:37935215-37935302 GCF_015228065.2 Penaeus monodon
TTAAAAACGCGAAGAGAAACCAGGACAAATATACAGATCGATACGCAGAGGGCCTACAAGAAGCGGGTGTAACTGGGGCTCATCGAT
>NC_051407.1:37935402-37936703 GCF_015228065.2 Penaeus monodon
TTTTTAAGAAAAGCTGTCTCGGAACTAGATTAATATCTTATTCGAGTTTCTTCTGTTATTTGATATCCAACTTTGCTTTAATGCTGTAAAGAAAGTTTACTCGTATGTTATCCCTGGAATCAATATTTATTGCTTGGAAAGGCGGCCCTCGGCAATCGAATTTGTGAGTACATTGCCTTGTAATGCTTGTAATGATGTTCCTAATTTATTAATCCATCTACATTTATATAGGCGTGCAAATAACCCAAACGTTTATGGTATTTTTACATATATATTTCTTTAACCAAATATCAGAGACTTTAATTAGCGCTACATTTGGACGGGGTCTCGATTAGACTCACCTAACAGAAATCCATCTGGATGTAGATTTGGTGTAACTGACAGCCTTATCCAAAGCTCTGTTGATCAGGTGAGTGCGTCTGCCCTCAGTCATGGGCTGTCCCTTTACCTCATTGATTTTTTGTGCATGGGTACGCCAGTTAGTTGACCCAACCTGAAAAAATGCAATTGGTGAGAACTTCTTGCCTCTTACATAATAAATCATTACCAATAAAAATCCATTTCTTTCAAGTAATAAAGTCATTTTGCATGAGTAACAGTTTACAGAAGGTATAATTTTGCCATGTAGTACATACTAATTGTTATTTGCCATACTTAGTGTGTGCAGACCTTTGTCATGGTGCAGACGCTAACGTTGTATTTCCAGAAGTATATAATACGTGTTTTGATGCTCCGGTCTATGTCCTCCTTGTTCTCTACCTCTTGGCAGACCTTGAGCATCCTTTCCCGGCGCCTTCGGAAGCGCTCTTTGACATCTGGCATTAAGTACTCCCTCTGCAACACATTGCATGAACTGCTCCGTCTTCCTTCATAAAAACCCGGGCCCAGGTCCCCATATTGAAGTTGAAACAACATGTAGACAGCGAATACCACACACAGTGTCTTTAGCCAAAGCTTTGTATTTTGCATCGCAAAGACGTTGTGATTCAGTTTCAACACAATATTCTAGCCAAACAAATCGTCCTTTTCTCAGCACTTTTATTTAATGTCCATGAAGCACTTGATGAATTCGAATGGTTTCTGCTTACCTTTAGAAATAAATAAGACATGGTCAGTAACAATTATAATGCTACAATAGATGTATCATTTTTATATACAAAATATCCTTAGCCTAATAGGGCAAAACACTCTGCTGTACTGACATAATGGTTAAAAATACCTCTATAATCAAATTGGTTTACTGCTAAACGAGACAGTTTGGAAATCCTCGAAGGCTCAATTCTGAAGCTGATAACGGTATA
>NC_051407.1:37936988-37937980 GCF_015228065.2 Penaeus monodon
TGTAGAGAACACTGCTGTGGACCAGGTTGCGGTGGGTAATTCATACCTAGCAAAAGGTTCCTGATGATGAGGAGGACCAAAGGAAACTACCGAACCCATTGTCCGCTACAGGAATTCATAAGAGCCTGATTCAGGTGACAGTAGAGGCACACAGTCATGATGTTTTCGTAAGGTGGTAGGTCGCCTTTTGATATCTAAGCGCACTGACAGCGCGACAAATATGCATGAATAGATGCCGATAACTGTAAACCGGATTTGCCTCATAGACGCCATCTCTAGTTAGATAGTATGGGCTTGATACATTGTATATAAACTTTTAATATCCAGTAGAATATTTTCATTGCACCATTTATTTGTTTATTTTACTATTTGCGCATTGTAATAGCATTCCTTTACACATATAATAATTAAAAACATAGAGTAATTTATTATGTACAGCGCAGTGGGACGTACAAGTGACTTCCGCAAGCGCATCATCAATAAACAAGAACTAATATGCATAAAAGCAGCACAATATGTCACTTCAAAGTTTGTTTTTTTATTACATACTTCAAATTAAATCACATATAAGTGCAAAAACATTAAAAAGTTACTATCAAAGTATTACAAAAGATTTATTTGAATGTCTCACAGATCATATGAATAACAAAAATATAAGATATAGATTACTTTCAATCTAATATCTACATTCATTCATTCGTAAGAGGATCTGTTTGGGGACAGATGTCTAAATGGGTGTGATGGGATGTTACAATTATCAGTGAGTCAGTTTTGGATGAAGGTACATATCTTTATAAGTTCGTAATTTTGAAAAATAAAATCGGCTTAGATATCTTACTGATTTAAATATCAGAGCTTTGAAATAAAAGCAAGTGATTTCCAAGTTACGTCATTAAGAAAATATCAGATATTATATCATTTATAGAGATTCTAGGACTGACATTTACAGCTGTCTTATCAAAAATAGTATGTTCTTCCTTTTCTAATTAAAA
>NC_051407.1:37938010-37938958 GCF_015228065.2 Penaeus monodon
GTTTTGCCAGACGAATTTGAGTTAATACCGCCTCCGTAAGGTGCGTGGGTTTATATGCGACTCCACCCATTTTAAGTCCCGCTCGCGCCATCCCCGCATCACCTGTAATAGACCACCATCTAAAATCGTGGAAAATTTGCTAATAGGGCAGTACCAATATTTATGACGCGTCATCGTTGACGTTATTATGCTTTCACTAACGTTAGTATAGGGAGGGAACCAGGCCCTACAACACATTACAGGCAATATTTATATCAATAATTTTACAGTAATTGGAGCTTTAATTAGATTTTCTTTAGTTACTAATCTTATATTGTCCGTATTATTAATGCTATTATCATATTACTTTTCTCTATGATGTGGTTTACTTAGACACTTAGTCAATACTCATTTCATATATACTTTGACCTTCACTAATTAAGCATTTTTTAATCGACAGATTCTCAGAACACTTGCGCACCACATAACAAGTATGACGCAGACACCAGCTAGAGTCCACAAACCTGGCCCTGATAGCAGGGGGGGGGGGGAGCACAAGGGATACGGGGAAATCAAGGGGTGAAATGGGAAGGGAAATACTATACGCTGTGCAGTGGAGTGCGTGACGCAGGAGGCAGCGGCCCCTGCACCAACTAGAACAACATAAAGTCGCTTCTTGATGCCGCACGTTAATGTTATCGGTCTTTGGCGCCATCCTGCGGCGAGGACATGGAGGACCTTTGTCTTCCAGGGTGAGGACTGGGGCGGCAGTACAATACAGCTCGTACTTACTTTCTCGCACATGTAGTTTGTGCTTCTCATTTTGCTTCATATTTCAGACCGCAATTCCCCTGAAGTCCTCCATGCTCTTCCCTGCTATCGCGGTCAGATGTTTCACTGTGGTCGTTGTATTTCGGGATGCACAAGTGTTCAAAATATTCACGAATAAGAAAACAGTTATGTAGTAAG
>NC_051407.1:37944907-37945944 GCF_015228065.2 Penaeus monodon
GCAATACGGCACCAGAAATGAATCGTGGCGACGGATCTTGTGAATTTTCGCGACAACCAACAACTTCAAATACAAACACGATTCGACAAAAGAAACAGAACCGTAAGATGACTTGCGTAGCGCAGATTGTAAAACTTCAACGAAATTGGACTACGTCCCTTGTCGACAAATCCAAAATTTCACAAACACTGAGGGTTCTCAAACAGAGTTGGCATCGACAGTGACCACCGAATGGTTTGATGTCAAAATACAAATTGATACAAAATTAGAAAGACAAAAACTGGTTTCACTCAAAACAAGAACACACTACGAGTTTCAAAACAGTCGAGAAAGATGTCCAAATAAGACCATCAAAATCGTTTTGCCGTTCTGGAAGAGCTTGAAGCAAAGAAACAACAACAATGAGGTAACTGTCACGACTTAACCATCATCATCACTAAATGATCGCTGCCGAAAAAACGGAAAAAACACTTCCTAAAAAGAACGACAAGTTCTCAATGAAAAAAGGAATCTCATGGAGAAAAGAAGATTTCAAAAATACCAACAAAGGCAAGAGGAAACAATCGAACGCAGCAGGCAATCAACAAAACTCATCAGAAACAGAC
Source organism: Penaeus monodon (assembly GCF_015228065.2). Classification (NCBI taxonomy): domain Eukaryota; kingdom Metazoa; phylum Arthropoda; class Malacostraca; order Decapoda; family Penaeidae; genus Penaeus; species Penaeus monodon. Next base: position 37,945,513 of record NC_051407.1, read on the forward strand.
AACGACGAAGCTTTGAGAAAATTCGCACGGCGAATGCCGTGAAGTCATCCGACAGGAAAGGTTCAAATGGCGAAAGAAAACCTGGGAACAGATGGTAGGCTCCAATAAGAGGCGTACGTGAGAAGAGACACCCTTACAACAGATCGTGAACGGGTCGTGTCCAGAGCACAAAGTTCTACGAAAAGCTGTTACATCACCAAAAACGCCCAGAGCCTCCACCACACGCCCACCAACAGACAAAAACCAGCCCCGAAGAAACCTGCAGATACCAACAGATGTTTCACGAATCACTGATATCGAAGACTGGCGAGGTCAAAACTAGCAGTTATAAACAATCCCAAAAGGAAAGGCCACCAAGGGCGGACAAACATCACCATCGACGATCGAAGCGGCCGGAGTAGTATTCTAGATCTATGACAACTCGCTACCTTA
>NC_051407.1:37946179-37946315 GCF_015228065.2 Penaeus monodon
ACGTAAATCAGCTGATCGAAAAGTGCGCCGAGTACGGATACGCTAGCATCGGGGTTGTTTACTACAACAAGGCTTTTTGATTCTGTGGAGATCCCAGATCGGAATCGGACGCATTGGGAGAACCAGGGAGTCGACA
>NC_051407.1:37946502-37946642 GCF_015228065.2 Penaeus monodon
AGAAACGACGGTGAGCGTTTTTAAAACCATCTACGCTCTGCCGACGACATCCAGTAGTTTCGCAAACACCGTAGCAGAGCTCAACAGATGCTACTAAGAGTTGGAACAGAGAAAAGTTGAAGGTCGGCTGAGCATGAAAT
>NC_051407.1:37946698-37946915 GCF_015228065.2 Penaeus monodon
CAGGACCCAAGTCGACAACAACAACAATCGAAGTTGTGGACCATTACATCGTCTTAGCAACACATTTCATGCAGAACGCGTCTAAGAACAAGAGATCAAAAGGAGAAAATGACACACCGGCGACCGGCCTTTGGCAAAGCGAGCCCAATCATTCAAAAACAAAGATTTCCATTGGTCCTAAAAACGATAAGTCTATGATCAATGCATAACACCCACG
>NC_051407.1:37949591-37949805 GCF_015228065.2 Penaeus monodon
GGACAGACCACTCCAATCATTGATGAAAAATTCTACTGACAACTTCTGATCTAAGCCCCCGTCCTTCCCAACACCTTTATTAAATTGCCAATATGATTCTTTTTATTCTCCTTCTTGGCTTCATGGTAATACTGAATCATTTCAGAAAATGCACGAAATAAAACACTACCATAAAATCGCCATTTGATTGCTTGGGGTCCAAAACAAAGCATAA
>NC_051407.1:37950163-37950230 GCF_015228065.2 Penaeus monodon
CAGAATCAACTGACTAGAAATCCACTGACTCCTATCAATTCGTTCTTAATTAATTTCCCAAAATTAA
>NC_051407.1:37950268-37950434 GCF_015228065.2 Penaeus monodon
AAAATCAATCTCACGTGCCCCACGTGCCACAGATAAATGAAAAAAAAAAGATAAATAAATAAATATAACAGAAAAATGAAATATAAAAAGATAGAAAGATGGTGTCTACATTTAAAAAGAAAGAAGTTAGCACAATACTAACCTTGAATTTTCTACCGCTTTTATT
>NC_051407.1:37950490-37950677 GCF_015228065.2 Penaeus monodon
GTTGACAGAAAGACCTATTTAGTATAGCATTGAGATTTGCGAACTTTTATTAAGGCTGCTGTATGTGTTTATCCCTGAATATCCGGACACTTGGCTGATTGGCCAGCGGAATACCGCTGCCAGACGTCAAGGCTGCGGCTGAACACCAATTCTCTACGGCGTTGCGGGCGAAGCACAACCTAGAAAT
>NC_051407.1:37952727-37952873 GCF_015228065.2 Penaeus monodon
CCGTCCCCAGCCCTTTTTTAATTCCCGATATTGATTCTTTTTTTTTCTGCCCCTTTTTGGCTTCTTTGCCCATTACGATTTTTTTTTCGAAAAATAGGGCACCGAAATAACCTCACCATCATAGCTTTGGGGGTTTTTTTCCCGAT
>NC_051407.1:37959269-37959595 GCF_015228065.2 Penaeus monodon
ATGGGGGAAAATGGGGTAACGTTTTCCCTTTCCCTTTTGAAAAAACCGGGCCCCAAATAAGGGCCAAATTTCCCCCCCCCCCCCCAAAGGGGGGAAAAAAAAAAAAGAGGGGGATTTTCCTTCCCGGTCTGCCCGCCCCGATGTGCACTTTAAAAACTTTTTCCATAAATCCATTTGGGTTTGGGGAATTTTTTTGGGGTTCGCCCGGCCTTTTCACTTTTGGCCCCCCCCTGTGGGCAGCTTTTTTTTTTTGGGTGGTCTTTTTTGGGTTCCCCTTGGAAAACTTTGGTGGGTTACCCTGGGGGGGGTTTGGGGGTTGCGGACCT
>NC_051407.1:37960321-37960732 GCF_015228065.2 Penaeus monodon
TAAACTTTCACCATCCACCTTTTTCCTGCAGAGAGGTGACTTCATATAAAATATGCGCCTTTGTATGGAGGGCATTTCTTTTTAATTATACACAAAAAAGCACAAGGAGGATAAATCGGTAAGCGCTTCATTTTTGTGCCATACGCATCGTCCGATTACAGTTACGTAATTTAAACGGCGATGCAGAATAGCACAACACGTTGCCGAAATTCTGAACGCCTCTCCCAAGCGTTGGAAAATCTCCACCGCGTTGGTACTTTCCTTGCTCTACTGAAGACGGGGTTTTGACTCGAGAACAGCACCGATCCCAACGACCCTCAATGAAAAAGGTCTTTTGCTGTTTTGCGCTTTCCTTGGTGAGAGCGTTTCCACCTTATCAAATGTAAACAAACCAGCATCATGGAATCATCA
>NC_051407.1:37960801-37961753 GCF_015228065.2 Penaeus monodon
TATCTCGGACATATTCCGAGAAAAAGATATCTTGGAACGGTTTGTATCTTGAAAAAACTAGTAATGCCTATTCTATGGGGTTCAGTGTATATTTGAGAGATATCCTTTTTTTTCTCCTCAATTGATCGAAATAATACAGTTAATCCCAAACCAAGAATTTCTTGCGCAGTAAGGCCTTCTATTCGTGAGTACACACACCAAGAAATTCAAGAAAAGCAAGATCTTTTGCAAGTATATTGAAAGCATTCTTGTGGTTTAATTAACCATGTGATCGAAAGAAAGTCTTATTTTGGGAATTTGGGATTCACAGCATGCGATCTATCCACATGGACCTAATTCTTACATGCGTGCACTAGAAATTAATTTGGGATTTTTTTTTTTTCTTTTAGAGACATATTACTCAAAAATGCAACCTATAAAATTGGTATTAACAGATATTTAACCTTAGCATTCGGATGCAGTTTTGACATTATAATATGCAGTCAAAAAACTTCTAGCGGTCACTTGGTTCTCTAGTCTACAGGAAACAACCAAACTAGAAAAGAAAAAAAGCCCCCACGTAGAATGCAATGTCCTGCCGCTCCTTAAAATGATCATTGTAATTATAACAATACCTCTTGTAGGAAAATTGTAGTTTATAGTGAATTAGGAACCCGTAAGCTTTCAGTTCATGTTGGTACCGATGTTCGTTAAACTTGGGACCGACTTATTTTCCCTTTTTCTTTTCAGGAATAGGAGATGTTATGCGTTCACAGAATCACCATAATTCTACTCTTCTTATTTTAATATCCCGTAACAATGTTAAGAAAGTGATTCTTAACAAACTTTGATTTATTTTTCATCCAAATTTGATACATATGTTTTATAAAAGGAATAAAAAAATATTTTCAATTTTTGATCTCAGTCTTTAATACACAAAACTGGCAAATGCTGTGGCGTTGGACCTGTGCCG
>NC_051407.1:37962632-37962786 GCF_015228065.2 Penaeus monodon
CTCTTTTTTTTTTTTTTTAGTTTCCCCCCATTGCAAAAGCAAAGTACCACTGGTAAGTAAAAAAAAAAAAAAAGTACGGAAGCTCGTTCTGAAGGAAAGGAAAAATTAAAAGGGACTTTTGCTTTAAAAAGGTATCCCCGCCCGGTTGGGGCCC
>NC_051407.1:37963376-37963493 GCF_015228065.2 Penaeus monodon
AAAAAAAAAACTTTAAATAACGTAAAATGAATTTTGTAAAATAAGGGGAGGATTTGGTGTTAAAATATAAAAAACGTTGAAGCCATATCTAAAAGAAATAAATGATTCGGAGCATTC
>NC_051407.1:37963843-37963935 GCF_015228065.2 Penaeus monodon
GAGGTGTAGGGGAGACTAAGAGAAGCAAGGGCGAGGAGAAGGATAAGGGGGAGAAAGTAAGACGTTACGGATCAGGATGGGGGGGAGGGGAT
>NC_051407.1:37965793-37966048 GCF_015228065.2 Penaeus monodon
TCGGGAATCTCTGATTTATTTGTTTCTTTGAACATTTCCAACCGTCAAGAGAACAGAATTTTCAGCGGATTTTTGTTTCCTGGAACCGCGACTCCCCACCTTCAAGGGTGACCTTTCGGCCACATTTGGTTTGACAAAAGTTCATCCTCGTCACCGCTTCAATCAACATTTTGCTGAAATGAATATAACCGCTTTAAAGAATAAAATTACCTACACTTACGGGTGGCGAAAGTGAAACCCGTTCTGCTCGCGTAG
>NC_051407.1:37966329-37966618 GCF_015228065.2 Penaeus monodon
TCGTCTCTGATACATCCCTGAACGATACGAAGAGCCTTGCCAAGCTCCTGGTGTAATCGGACTTTTGTTCCAGACAATGCATGTAAGAAAACGCTAATACAAGTGGTCTGGGATTAGTTGTAACTGCGTTTACGTATGGATCATGTTGCCTTTGTTAATATTTTGCTCCTTTTCTCTGGGGTTGTAGTGGGACTATTCGCCCACTCCTTGCCCTGCCACGGTTCCTCCCCCCCTCCCCGTTTTTGGTATGACGAGTCCATGGCACGAGTTTTACTATTTATGTATCATG
>NC_051407.1:37967392-37967826 GCF_015228065.2 Penaeus monodon
ATGATTATATTATTGTACTTGTAACTCGGGAACCAGTCTGCGTACCCTCATGCAACAAACAAAATTTGAAAAATAAATTAATGCAGCTTCTTTGGAAATTAGATTATCAAATTTCACAGAAAGACGTTTACAGAAAATGAACAGAAATATTCACAATATTCTTTATTTTCCTTATATTGACTTTTTTAGTGTCCATATTTATCTTCCCGAAAAGCTTTTATCTTCACACGCAATCAAATGTATGTGGAAGAAAAATAAATAGCTTCTCTGGTAATTAGACAATAAAGTATTAGTGAAGGAAAATTACTGAAATTGAACTGAAACATTCGCACTTCTTTCGCTAAATCTTTTTGTAAAAGTACAGATCTTCTTAAACAGTTTTTACCCGATTGAAATTATTTTCACAGCAGCACTTGGAAAGCTTATGTAATTGT
>NC_051407.1:37968308-37968410 GCF_015228065.2 Penaeus monodon
ATGTATGTATTTATTTCTCTCTTTTTCCATGTCTCCATCTGAAATCCGCCATTTATATTAGCTAACTATTGATATATAAAATGTATGTCAGAACCTACACTA
>NC_051407.1:37968516-37968819 GCF_015228065.2 Penaeus monodon
GGGGACCGTTCTAGTCCCTGCGAGGGAGTTAATGGCGTTAAATGGAATCATCAATTACTGATATATAAGATAGTTTACCCTTCGTAAATGCTGTTAAAAGAAAACGAAATTTTGTATTTTGTTCACAGAAACTATGGTATATAGGGGACACTTCCTTATACTACATTTCTCCCTTATCAGCTAGAAATAACTTGAGAAAGACTAAATTGTTTCGAACGGAGTTTAAATGGTATGTGCTTATGATGTATCATATTCATTAATATCCACAGTTCTGATAGTCAGAAAAGGCAGAGATTCACTAAA
>NC_051407.1:37969322-37969936 GCF_015228065.2 Penaeus monodon
ACCCTAAGACCCCCTTAAGTGATATCATGCCGTTTTGACCCTTATGACTGGCCACGCCTCTGCATCTTTTTTTAATGGTCCCCTGGAATTACAGGTTCTTCAGACAGCAAGCTATAAGGGAGATTCTTCCTTGGATGTTTCCATTAACATAGAGGGTGGCATAAAGATGTTATTTCTTCTTTAACAAAATACTAGTAAATCAGCGTCGTCACGGAAAACAGATATATATAACTACACAGATATCCTATTTGATAAGCACATTCGTATGAAATGAGCCATCGAGAAGCTAGAAATTTGTCTTCCAAACAATTGCAGGCTGAAACACCAGTCATAAGCGTGTCCACCCCACCCTATTAGACAGCCTTACTGAATGGAGAAAGTTGGATTCTGCAGAAAAAAAAAATATGAGAACTTAAATCCTAATTCTTGTGAATTAATTTCTTCTTTTTTTTGTATTTATTTCCATAGTCATATAATGGCAGTAATTTTGAAGGAAAAACGTGAATGAATAAAAATACCTATATAAGGGTGAAATAAAACTACTTACACAAGTGCGAAAGTGCTTATCATTATTAAAAACGACAACTTTTGTTTCACTGTTAAAGCCACGAAAC
>NC_051407.1:37969959-37970570 GCF_015228065.2 Penaeus monodon
GACAAATAAGAATTGTATTCACATATTTCCTATCGTCGCATACCGCAAAATAAGTTTATACAGAATTACTGAGAAGTTAAACCCATTATAAAATGTGCAGTTTGTGAAAACATATTCTTCTGACAATTAATTCTACAACACCATTATAATGGTTTCAAACATCAACTTATGAGGTTTGATTACCATTAACCACTTGTTGGACTGTTCCATATATTTTTTTCACCGCACGGATAGAAACAACGCCGACAACAGTATCCCTTGTCTTGTACCATCTTTCTTCAACCTTAGCCTGTCACATTTCCATATCTAGCACTAAGTAACAAATAATGGACAGCTTATTGCCTGCCTCGAATCCAGTAGCCTCACCACCACTGACTTTCCAATCCCTCAGGACACATACAAAAAAAATATTATGAATTCCCTCTATCCCTCGGACGAACCGCGTACTAAAAAGGATACAACGTAATGTATTGTTACCGATGTCCTTGATAATACAACACCAAGAATGTTCCGTGAGCCACCTCATATTATCAAACGCTGACTCGCTGGGTGTAGAAAGCGTGCTTCTGGTCTGATGTAGGCCTTTAGGATATATGGGTATAGAAAGGATA
>NC_051407.1:37970880-37971321 GCF_015228065.2 Penaeus monodon
CATACACGTGTATGTATACAAAATCCATACAACATCGAAACCGAAAGAGGAGTCTTCATGGATCCAAAGTCACGACCAGAGAAATTGCAAAGATCGACAGAGACAGCGAATGAGGGAGATATAAACATAAAATTCCACGAATTTGAATATCTCCTTTTATCTCCTTTCTCTAGATTTTGAGTTATGGTTTCATTCGCTACAAAAACGGCCACGCGAATGGAATGCTCAAGCCACTGTTTCGATATTTCCTAATTAGTTTCATGAATTAGAGATACATGACACTTAATTATCGAAAACGCATGACAATGAGGTGCTGTTGCATCAAATCGAGATGTGGCACGATCATCCTCTTTGCATGGTCTCTCTGAAGAGGGGAATGAGGCAAGGCCCATCATTTACGTCAATAATTACACCTAGAGTGAAACCACCTTTTTCACCTCA
>NC_051407.1:37971391-37971854 GCF_015228065.2 Penaeus monodon
CCTCCAGTTCAGAAGTTTGTCTGCCTCTTTTCGATTTTCGATTTCATGCGAATCCAGCATTTTCTCCTGTTATTCTTGGCTGACGAAAACCTCGCATTTTAAGTTTTGAAAAGTTGGTCCATTGGTTTCTGAATCATAATAAAATGGGAAAAGTTGAAAATGGGAATATTCCAGGGATATAATTTGCCCTGTAGAGGAAAGAAAATAAATCAGGGAGCGACAGAGAACTCTTGATTTTCATTTGAACTTTCTAAAAGAAATATTCGAAGTTTGTCAGTTTGGAAAAGAAGAAAAAGCATTTTTGCCGATGACTTACGTATATCAATTCTATAGAAACCATTGGTACGAAAATGACGAAAATGAGCAGTACGTCTGTTCTGAAAATAATATTGGTAATAATGCGTAAAATTATCATTTGTTCTCTCCTGAATCAGGGTCAAGGAGCATTTACAAACGATCTTTG
>NC_051407.1:37971931-37972893 GCF_015228065.2 Penaeus monodon
ATGCAAGCTCGCGTGGACTGATTACAGCGACCTATGATCATTCTACTCCCTTTCTTCGGCAACTTCGAGTAGCTAATACCAACAGCTAGAGACTATAATATCTCGGCGTCCCATAGAGCCCAATGACCCTGGAAGCGCCGCCGGCAATGAGCGCTTTGGAAAATCAAATTCCGAATTTGACCTTCCACGCCGACCTAGTTTGGAATTGAAATGCGGACCACGCCCACTATTCTAAACTAATAATTTTAGGTAACACATAAAACGATATGATACACTCTAATAATACATGTTTGCTTGTACACTCTATAGATCTGAGTAAATTTATCGGCAATGTGTCGGAGAATTTAGTGAAATGATAGTATCCGCATTTCCCGACAGATGGCGTCGCGGAGTGTTGTGGTGGTTTAAATTTTCTCTCTTTTGTGAAGTTTAAATTTTTTCTCTTTTTTGTGAAGTTTAAAATTTTCATTGAAGGAAAAAGTGGGTTTGGTGACGAGGGGCAGTGCACTGGGATTTTGGTAAGGTTAAGCGTCTTTGGCGTAATGTATATGTGTGCATATGTATGCATTTGTATATATTTAGGACATTGCGAATGGGTTGACCTGCGGAAAGAATGATCTTGGTGTTACGTTTTCGGTAAACAGAAAGCTCTACGAATTATCTTTGGGAAGTTTACGCCAAGTTCCACCAGATCGCTTTTGTTACACACTACGAGCAGTAGGAAATGCAGAACGCCGAGGACGGCGATTAACTGAGGTTCTTAGGGTCGAAGAGGCCGCTTGTCTATGTCTCAAATTGCCACTTTGAACTTTGGGGTATTTTTACTGTCTGACCCCCATGATGTAGTTCATGCAAGAAATAGGTAATCTTTCGGAATACCCTCGTGCAACGGATTGCAACGATTTGTACCGAGAGCGAATTGCAGCGATTTTTACCGAGAACGATGCAGAGACAGACCCAAA
>NC_051407.1:37973215-37973354 GCF_015228065.2 Penaeus monodon
TTGGCCTTGATAGTAGGGGAGGGCATATGGTACCTGGGAAATAACTGGGTAAATTACAAATAATATATAGAAAATTCTGTCTAATGTAGGGGGCAGAGCCCCCTACTTTAGTCACGACAGTGACTGATTCTGTGTATAT
>NC_051407.1:37974102-37974166 GCF_015228065.2 Penaeus monodon
AGTGGTGGGAGGGGGGGGGTGTTCTGTGGTATAATATCAATAAGGTTACCATTTAGTCTTGCAA
>NC_051407.1:37974645-37974765 GCF_015228065.2 Penaeus monodon
CCATCAATATATTTGGATAGTAGAGAGTGAGAGGAAGCCAATAATATCAAATTCATCATAATTGGAGGCAAAACTTTAGGAAGGTTCATGCAGTGAGGTTTGTGGATCCCCAGGAGTGTC
>NC_051407.1:37975644-37976383 GCF_015228065.2 Penaeus monodon
ATTAGACAAAAACTTATAATGTTTGATCAAGTTTCACTTGAACTTTACTGTAACCTGTCTAGACAATAAACCTCAACCACATATATTCAGTATTATGTAACAAGCATTTTTAGTGTAATGTAACACTGAACATTGTCAAAAAGAAGTATGGAATTCTTTCATTTCTCACATCTCTGACAGAAAGTGACAAAAAGAAACTGTTTCTCATTATTATGAATAACAATCAATTATGTAATGTTAATGAACTCCTAAGCTTTCAAAGCATCATTTTTGCCTCTTTTGAGCTCTGTGTACTAAGTTGCCAGAACCACCCACTGGTGCCAGATACCTTAAGCAAAATTTTGTCAATAAATAGTAACTCTTGAACCTAAAACTGCATCCTCTTGAGAAAATACGTCCCGTGATTATTATAACCTTTGCCTTTGGAGCTCTGGTAAAAGTCACCAAACCTCCACCACATATCTTCATCAGAATCCATATTTAACAGTAAATCATCATGGTGATACAAATTTGTTGGCCTTTTGCAGGTATGGAGGCCATGGTGAGGATGTCAGTCTTGCATGTCTGATAAGTGAATGTTGGTTCAATTTCACTAACTGCTATACCTGGTAGTTTTGTATCGTGGTGCCATTCTTTATGGACATTACCTTACTTTTTGTCCACCTCAGTGTTGCTTTGAAATGTACCCAACAAATTACAAAAAGATATCCATGATCTATCACTAAATAAGGAACAAATT
>NC_051407.1:37976562-37976626 GCF_015228065.2 Penaeus monodon
CAAAAGTGTGCATGCCATGTTAATTATGTGCCAGAGCAATCACAAATTTTATTTCTTTAATATA
>NC_051407.1:37984618-37986035 GCF_015228065.2 Penaeus monodon
GATTGTGTTCGTGTAACAACAGTGATTAAAATTAATGTAAAATACTTTTGTTTCCCCTATCAGGTGGTGCGGAGTAGCGATCCCCCTAGCGGTAGGTTCGTGAAGTAGTCGTGGGAGGGGGACTCCATCAGCTGATCCGTGTCGTCTGCTGCTCAGTCGACTGGCAGAAGTGGTTGCGTGTAGTCTGTACGACGGATCCTTCCCTGAGACGGCACCTACTGCGTTCGTGTGGTTATTGTTATAGGTATAATTACAATTATGTGAGGGGATCTCGCGACGTCCAAGTGCCTGCAAAGGACAGCGTATCGAAAAGGGATTTTGAACAGGGAAGTGTTGTTCCGACTGTGACAGGAGTAGTGTGTGAGTGACTGAGCAGAGCAGTAGACTCGGGTCTGGCTGGTCCGCCAACACATTGCTGACCGGATCCTCGACCTCACCTGCGACAGGATGAGTGGGGAAGTGCTTACATTCTCCTCCCCACAAGAGGAGGCGGACTACTGGAGGAAGAAAGCAGCGGAATACAAGCAAAGGTAAGGGAACAGGCTGTGTTTACATTCCCCAGCCGTCTCCGTTCGTTCTCCCTCTCGCTCGTAATCAATACCCCCTCCCCCTCCCTCCCAAGGGCGCGTCCAACACTACACTGCTCGCTGGAACCATGACGTCTTCCGCAGCGTTCGATGATAACGCAAGCTTTCGTTAATTAGATGTACGGTATTTATCTAGATGTAATCACATATAATGTTGGGAATAGTATTTATTATTTTGTATCGGAGTGACGAGTACATTTTGCAGAACAAAATTTAACTTTGAAAAATGTCATAATGCGTTCCAGATCCAGCTATTATTTTCTGCACTGAGATACTGCACACAGCAGCTAATTATCCAGTTGTACTGACGAAAGATGGAGAGATGATGACCCACGTAGTTCTTTTGGCTTCAGAACGGACAAACATATCGCCGTACTTCAAATACAGAATACCAAGTCCAGGCTAGCATATCCACTGGCGATATAAAAGCCCTGTGGCCATTTGTGCGATTGAGATCCCATTGCGTCATAGGCTCGGAGGTGTGTTGGTGTTGTGGAGTGGGGAGGGGCAGGGAGGACGGGGGGAGTTGGTGTACACTTCACAAATAACTGTGACGTCACTGGGACACAAGGGGATCGGAAATTGGCTCATCTCTGCTCGAACACGAGAATAACAACAGTATAAGACGTCGAATTCTTTTGCATGCCGTGCGTGGATAAGCCTGCGGTTGGCAGAGCGGGAGAAATTGAAGGGCAATGTGGGGAAGTGGGAGGGAAGAGAATGAGGGAGAGAGGGTGTGAGGTAAGGAATGTGGGCCAGACTCCCGTACCCGCCTAAACCCTTGCTGTGGTAGGAGGTCGGTACCACGGACATATGTTTTTTTTCACGTG
>NC_051407.1:37986078-37986469 GCF_015228065.2 Penaeus monodon
GTGTGTGGGTCCAATTTATTTATTTATGGAAATGTGTGAGGATATTATCCATGAAGAAAGTATAAAGAGAAACGAGTATGGGCTTGGTGTAATGCGTTATGCAATCGATGTGTATGATCCATAATGTTTATTTGTATAAAACGTGTACATGCTTATAAAGCTTATAGTATTGTATATCTAGTTTATCTATTTGCCTATATATGAGTAACTTTCCTTCTTCGATGTGTGTGCTCGTCCGTTTGTTATCTCAAATACGAAATCTATATCGAATTCTTCAAAGTTTGTTTGACCTCCATTTATACTCTGTGGGAAGAAAATAAATTTCAAGTTGAATCGTTTTTTAATCGCGCAAGCAAATATGTATATGTTAATAAATACACACATACGTACG
>NC_051407.1:37986640-37987221 GCF_015228065.2 Penaeus monodon
GAGACCTATGTCTACATGAAATGGCATATTTTTTTGTGTGTGAGAGATGTGTATATATAGATATCTTTATAATGTGTATCCACACACATTATTCTATAATATACGTGTACATATGCACATGCGTTTATGTAAAGCGTCATGATAAGACTGCGCTAAGTGTAAAAAAACAGATTGATTGTGTCTTTGTTTTGCATGTTAATATGTACCACGAAGCAGTGCTTTACACTGAAATTGCTGAATCATTCTAAGTATTTTCTGTTGTTTCGCTAGTGATACAATAAGGCAAAGGCGAGGAGAACTTTGGCATTGGAACAAGTCTCGCGCGCGGGCTCTGCCAGGGAACATGGGTTTTAAACTGCGTGATGCTGCTCGGCGGAGAGAAACGCACATCGCACCTTCGTGTACTGTTGTGAACTATAAAGCCACTCTCTCTGTCCCACGTTTATCGGTACGCAGCTTAGGCACAGGGGAGGCCAACCCGGGATCCTGTTTGGGAGTTATGTTGTGGTGTTGGCGCCTTATCTGGTGTGAAGGTTTTCTCTTGGTATGGTGTGGTATAAGGGTTTTTCTGGTCAGATGGA
>NC_051407.1:37987705-37989116 GCF_015228065.2 Penaeus monodon
TCAGTGTGTGCTTTCAGTCCATTAAGTCATCATATTTGTGTTGTGAAAGGTGACTCAGGGTGACTGTGTGCCTCGGGGAACCACGGGAAGTCCCAGCGAAGGGTCTTCCGGCTCTCGACCAGGGCTCTTGCAACGTCCCTCCGGCGCGTACCCATGTAAAACACCCCACCTTCCCTTTTTCTGTTTTAGAATGTTAATTTTTGGCTTTGTTTAATTTTGTAAATTGCTCATCGGCGCATCAAGATGGCATCAAAATTGCGAACGTTCCTAGTGGTGAGACTTCGCATGTTGGAACGAAGCGCGGTTGGAATGCAGGCGTGGCACTTGTTCTGGAATAGTCCTGGTGCGTGCGGGCTGGTGACCGGAAACGGAGCATGTGAGCGATTCTTCTATGATCAAAGTGGAAAGGGTGTGGTTGGAGAATAAGCGATTTCACGGTTATTTCACGTTTTTTGATAATACATCATCTTCATAGTCACGTAAATTTGAAGGGTTTATGAGGCCCTGCTCTTTCCCCTAACACCTTGCTGTTTGCTCTGGAAATATGCGCATGATTTCTGTAAATTTGTTTACAGCTGTTCGATGCCAAGGCTGTCTTTGCTTAACCTCTTGCGTGAACCCTCGGGGATGTGTTTGCGCTTACTTTTATGAATATTAAGAAGGTTGATATCGCGTTCTTTTTAGATATTCAGGGAAGGTTTTATGTATATATATTTTTATCAGAAAATATTCGTTCATTTTTATTGACTTTGGCTTTGTTAAGGGTGATTTAAAGAGACGCACGTCGACTTCAGGACACGATATTTTTAGTCTGCAGATGATTTTATATTCTTTGTGCAACAGCCAAAGGTCTCGTGGTAGGCTGCAACATGAATTGTGAATGTTACGAAGTACTGCATCGTGTTGCAGTATGCTGTTTTTGTTTTTGTTTTTTCCCTCGCACCTGTATATTTTCTGTAACTTTGGAATGCAGTTGACCATAATGCTTTATTATGGCACTTTGCTTGCAGTGTAAGGCAATGGTGATTTTTTTCTATTGGCCTGTCGTTGCCAGCAGGATCTCTGAACAGCCTTGCGAGCGGGATTCGTTAACAGAAATTGTGGTGACGGTCCCATGGGGGAAAGGGATTGGGGTTTCCGAAAAAGGTTGATTAGAATGTAAAATGTTATCTATGTATTGTATCATAAGAGTTATGCAATGCCAGGTGGCTGGCGTAGTTCGTGCTAGTGATGAAGTAAAATAACTGAATAATTTACAATCTTTATATTTTTGTTTCACCGCTCCAAGGTTAGCAAATATTGATCCTCGTTCTCAGTAAAATTGGCACTTCGCAGTATAGACGGAGGAGTATCGTTTATGGTGGGCAAATTAAAACGTTTCTCTGATCTTGTTTTTTTCCCAAAATGCTGT
>NC_051407.1:37989194-37989705 GCF_015228065.2 Penaeus monodon
TTAATTTTTGGCAGTTAACCATCACAGTTGTACGAAATGCCAGATTTTTTTTTTAACAGAAGCTTTTTCTCTCTCTCATCTTATTTATTTTTTGCTACAATGTTTCCCCCTTTTTTGTGTCGTGTCAGATTCTCTCGGCGGGGAAACTACCTCTCTCTTTCTCCGTTTTTCGCCTGTCAGCGTCCGTGACTGCTGACTGCTGCTGCCGGGGAGACGTTCTCGTTTTTCCTCGCTCTTGCCCCGTCAGAGGCTCGTGGTGGGCGGGGATGGGCGTGTCGCTGCCGAGCCGTTTCAGGGGACAAGGCTCTGCTGTGTTCACTTCTCATCTCGCGGAGCCTGAGTAAAAGCTCGCGTGAGAGGTCTCCTTCTGCCCGTAATTGCTGGTTTAAGTTATCGTTTTTTCGTTTTTAGTTAACGTGACTTGGTCATTACCTTATCGTTATCAGCATTATCTTCTCATTTCCTCGCGGCAATTCAACAGTAATGGGGAAGGCATGGTCTCCCCTTTCTT
>NC_051407.1:37989769-37990036 GCF_015228065.2 Penaeus monodon
ATTTATGTGTATGTGAAAAAATCGTTATGTCCTTAAGAGTACCGAGGCTACATAGGAAATGCGTGTTTCCCCCGACCTAGCCGTAGTGGGAGTCGGAAAAGGCGCGCTTATCGAACGAGTATCGGCCTTAATGACGTCGCAGGGTTGTTAGCATCTCATTAAGCTTTTAGCCAGGTGGCGTTTACACGGCCAAGTTCACTTCGGAAGCCAGTGCTAGACATTATAGGATACTATTCGCTGGACATTATTTACGGACGCCTTACTGGA
>NC_051407.1:37990053-37990165 GCF_015228065.2 Penaeus monodon
ACGAATGTGTTATTGGACGAACACGTTCCATTTGCCACAATACAACATCACTATGCAGACTTATCTCTTAAATGGGCACGCATGTTCCTTAATTTCCTGTTTTATCCAGCTT
>NC_051407.1:37991425-37991716 GCF_015228065.2 Penaeus monodon
CAGCATCTGTTACATTATCTTATTAGATCCAGAATCACGTTTTCTTCATTTCGTATTTTTGTGTTAGCTTTCCGTCCTCGCTTTTTGCATGTATTTATTTTAGTTCCGGTTGGCTTTCTTGTTCATGCAGCGGCCTACGACCTTTATCTTTTATCTTTCGGGATTAGTGTGGGAGGAGGACGGAGTAGGGAACCATGTCACTGAATAGGGAGGTATGTGGCGTTCAAGATTGTGGATTTTTTTTCTCTCTTTCCTCAATTTCTGGCTTCTCTCTCTCTATTTCTGGTGTCG
>NC_051407.1:37992061-37992294 GCF_015228065.2 Penaeus monodon
GTACAGATATATTTAATGTACTACAGCGTGGACATTCACCTTCTTGACCAGGACCAGAAGCCACGGCAAGGACAGAGGAAGTTTTGTAACTTGCTATTTTGGTCCAATGAAGAATGGTGGGCTTTGCGTCGCCTCGGCCACGCTTGCTCCTGCCCTGACCCCCTGTTCTTCGCGAGGCTGTTCTCGCGTCAGTGCCCTATGCACAGTTCGTCTCACACACACACGCTGTATAT
>NC_051407.1:37992473-37992550 GCF_015228065.2 Penaeus monodon
TCCTTTTATCTCTCTTTTTCCGGCGAATCGTCTCTTGTCGTCCGTCGGTGCGTTTAAAGGGACGACGCGATCAGCAG
>NC_051407.1:37992589-37994115 GCF_015228065.2 Penaeus monodon
GACATGCGAGATCTCGGAAGGAATCGCGTGACCGACGAGCGTGAGCGCCGAGTATCTTTTACTTTCTACGGCACGGAGTCTTGCTATATGTAGTCGGGGCGTAGATGGCGGACCTGTGAGTTGTACCAACGCGGCACGTATCGTCGGCGTATTGTAAGATGGGCCTTCTTGGGAAATGTCCGTGCTGGCTTTTTCATTAGGGTTATGGCTCGGTGGCACTGCCTTATTAATGGGTGTGGATACCAAGGGCTGGGTTCATTAGGGAAGATGAGATTGGAGATAATGCGGATAATGTAGACTTAGGTTATAAGGGCATTTGATTAAGCAAAAAAGGCGAGACTCGGTAGACGAAATGTATAATAAAAGCATGCACAGTAGTCATCAAAAGCTAGAAAGAAAGTCTTAGAAGCTGTAATGCGATAGGAAAGGCGGTATAGGGTGTAGCCACGCTTTCTGGGAGACTTAATGAACAAGTATTCGTTTCGGGCGAAGCCTTGTAGGGAGAAGGCAGTGGCTTCACTCTTAATTAATAATTCCTTACTGGGAGAGACTTTTTGTTAGGGCATAACAGACGCCGAATTGTGTCTGGAAATGTCAGAACTGTTGAGGTTATATGCAGTGAGTGGACATATTAAGGCGATTGCCAGCGGTACGGGGAATGCACAGAGAAATCTGATTGGGAAGAATGCCAGGTTACTTTTTCGGAAACTGTTCTGCAAAAGGGTTGGAGAATGGGAGAGAGATTGAGAGCAGGAAGCAGATAAGTCAGTCGCCCTGAAAACCCAGGGAAGAACATTGAAATGTCATGCTCCTTTTCATTAACCCTCATTCTTCGAGCGATCCCCCCGAAAGCGCACTTCATACAAACAGGAGCCGTTTCACCTCGACGTTACCGCGGTGTGCAACGTGCCGCAGTCATTCAACATGTCTCCGTTGTTCCCATGACCCGTGACGTGGCAGAAGTCGTTGCAGTGGGGCGCCCGCGATGCTGGTGACGCCCGTGCCGCCCGTACCAGGGTGCTGGGGCGCCAAGGAACGCTTCTGTGGGCTGTCGAGGGACGGGAAACGGGAGGGAAATGTTTATAGGAATTGTGACTTGGTGTTCCACGTCAAGGTAAATGCAACAGAATCTAAGAAGGAATAAAGTGTAAATGATAAATTGTCAACCATATCGGTTTAATATTTGCCATTAGAACCCAAATAAGGAAAAAATCTTTGAGTGAAACGGAGAAGGAAAACACGAGTTGGGTCGAGGCAAAGATTACCTCCCTCGGGAGTGCATCGGATGAACTTTCCAGCTCGCAGCCAGCCAACCGAACCCCCGCGTGCACCCGACCAAGCAGGTCCTAGCAGCCTCCTGTTATTTTAGATACCAGAGGTTAATAGCTGAGCGTTGCAGATGCAGAGACCTTTTTACCTCTGGTTTTAAAGATTCCCACCGCTCAAGAGCGTCCCGGCAGCATCTCACATGACTGTATTGCCTGTTCGAGGTCTGGTCTGTGGTTTGCAAGAGGGCCGTCAGGACC
>NC_051407.1:37994142-37994253 GCF_015228065.2 Penaeus monodon
AAGCCCACTCAGGGTGTTCATATTCCCGCGATATGGAACGGGAAGTTGTGTTCCACTTTTTTTTAAATGCCCCCACAAACCTGTCGTCCTCGCCGTAACACTTTTAAGGCA
>NC_051407.1:37994304-37994450 GCF_015228065.2 Penaeus monodon
TCAGCAGGGACACAGGTGTCCCATGGCAGAATGTAGTCAATTTACAGTCGACTTAGGAATTTCGGGATCGCGTCCCGACCTCAGGAGTGTACTCCCATTGCCATGTCGCCCTCCCTTACCTCTGTTGCCCTCCCTTACCTCTGTTG
>NC_051407.1:37994626-37994901 GCF_015228065.2 Penaeus monodon
TCTACGCGAGCCCGAAGGAGGAAGAGGATGCGGGGATGGCTGTCCTGCTCTAGGGCATCCGCCGGGTTGGAAGGTCGCGCGCAAGGTGGAAGGGCGAGAGCGCAGGGAATCCTTTCCCCGAACATCTGATTTATCTTAGGATTAGCGACGCTGACCTGCGGTGGGATAATTCGCCGTGACGTTCTGGTGAAGAAAGGATGATAGTGTGTGTATGTATATAAGTTGGCGATCGAGTCTTCCGTATCCATGGCGCTACGTTTGAAAGGGTCGAAAGA
>NC_051407.1:37994932-37995075 GCF_015228065.2 Penaeus monodon
TCCCCTAAATCAGGGAATCTGAAGTTAGGAGATACGAGAGAGGATTCCCGGCGAGATGGAGATGATAATGGCCACCCGGAGACTGAGTAAGACCACCATTTAAGATCATTGTCGCGTCACTCACCTAGGTTCCCTTGCTGACA
>NC_051407.1:37995317-37995647 GCF_015228065.2 Penaeus monodon
CACGACAAAGAACCAGCCCCTTCCCTATGTGTCTAGCCCGCGACAGTGCTGCCATCTGTGTATCGGAACGAATAGGCTGCCGCAATTTGTGACGTCACACGATACGGCCGCGACAAGATTTTCATCTTCCTGGCGGTTTGGGGGTTTATTGCAGCTGCGGGTTGTCGCTTCGCACCGCCATGTTCCGTTTCCTAAATTAAGTAGGGAGAAGACTGGCGTAAGGCATGCTTGATTAAAAATCGTTGGGATTTGGATTTACTTTCTTCATGTTAACACAAAGTTTGTGTGTGTGTGCGCGCGCGCGATTATGTGCATGCATTTGTGTCTGTG
>NC_051407.1:37995955-37996232 GCF_015228065.2 Penaeus monodon
ATCCAGCACACGATAATACGTGTGTTCATGAGGTTTTGAAAGGGAATTTCGAGCCACCCACGAGAGCCTCTCAGGAGTGTAAGGGAGATATGGAGAACTTAAGGGTGCGCTGGCGCAAAGGACCTCCGAGGTGCAGCCGATAGGCATGGGTGCCGTGGCGGCGGGGGTGCCAGGGAGAGGGACTAACGTCGAGGTTCCCGCAGCGGCCTCCTCGGGGCAAAGTCTTCCGTTTTTATGGATTGATCCCCTCCTGCTCCCGCCTCATGGGTCTCGTGCA
>NC_051407.1:37996302-37996447 GCF_015228065.2 Penaeus monodon
GCTGCTGCCAGACGGTTGCCTCGAGTGAGTGGCGCTGGGTTTTTAAAGATCAAATTCGAGAGAGAATCCGGAAATTTTGCTAGCTATTGATTTGACTGTACTCCTTCTGCGCGATGGGGAAGATACACACACACCCGCGCGCGCG
>NC_051407.1:37996672-37996893 GCF_015228065.2 Penaeus monodon
CAAAAAAAAATCCTACAGTACGTACCCGTTATCTTCCACCTCCGCATCGCCGGCATCGATCATGAGGGAATTGCAGCGAGTAAAAGCCAAGACGTCCGATGCATGCCTACGGAGAAGCCACCGAGGGTTCCGGAAGCCCACGAGTCCAAGCAGGAAAGTTGGGCGCGGCCATGCACGGGCGTCGGAGCCGCTTGGCTTTCGGATTAGGTTACCTAGGCGCG
>NC_051407.1:37997171-37999054 GCF_015228065.2 Penaeus monodon
GTGACAGGATAACAGTTGAATGATGATTATCGCCACCCTCGCAAATGCATTTCCTTGTCGAAAAAAATGAAAATACAGTAATTGTTCGAATGAGCGTTGTGGCCCAGTCGCCACCCCTTCCTCGCTCTCTCTCCTTGATTGTCTTTCCTCTCAAATTTCTGGGCTTGATAAGTGTCACCAGTAGATGAGAAATAAACACGCAGAGAGTAAACCGAGGAGGAAAGCTGAGGACGAACGGATAGAGTTTCTGTCCAGCGTGGATTCACTTCTGGTCATGAGGACTGAATTGGATCTGGGATGCCAAGAAAAGCTGGATGACACTTGCTTCTCTTTCTTTCTCGTTTCCCCTCGTTTTCCCTCTGTCGCCGCGGTGGACATTGCAGTTCCCTCGCACATGGTCCTACCCTCGTCGCATTTGGTTCCCGCCTTGGGGCTGCTCGGCTAACGTAAAGGGACGTCCGAGGTATGGTCTAGGGATGGGTGGCGTGGGCGGGTGGCTCTGCCAGGGAGGGATAGTGCAACGTGGAGGTCCCTGAGGCAGCCTCCTGTGGCGAAATGTTCCTCTGAGGAGCGACATCCGCCCTCCAAGAGGTATGGGATGAAAGAAAACAGAGAGGACAAAGCGAGAAGGGGTGTGAGGGGACGCGGTGAGTGAGGGAGGAAGGGTGCGGGCGTGAGATGGCGACGGCGGGTGCCACTTGATGAGGACGGCGGTTGCAAGGAGGGTTTCGCTTGCCTTGGCTGGATCTTGAGCATGCGGGCGAGTGCGTTCATTGGTATGTTTGGATGCGTGTTTATTGACGCACGTTGGATGTCCTTTTTATGAGGGAGGAGGCTCTTTGTGCACGGAAAAGTGGTATATAGTTTTATATACGAGTATTCGGAAACCGCAGCGGTTTAAGCACGTCTCTTGTGACCCTGGGGACTGAGCAGGGCCAGGTAACTCGACACGTCAGGAGGCATTAGCGGTAGGCACGTGTCAGTGGGCGTGGCTGGGCGTGAGCCATATAGGTCAGCGGCGCCCATCCCAAGTCACATGATGGGCTGAGGCTGATAGATGGATGGATGGCTGCTGATCATTCTGGCAGTGACTCATCGGGCACACCGGTTTTAATTAGATTTCGATTTTAATGAAGATTGTTGTTTTGAAAGTAACGTATTCGCTAGTGTTTTAAACAGCAATGTGGATCATAAACCAAAATCAGAGAGTATTTTCGAGAAGATTATATACTAATCAGGACCATATGAACTAATGATATTCGCATAGCGGGGAATGAGTCGATAAATATTTTGCGAGCGGCACACACACCCAAGTGCCGTTAAACACTCATGTGCGCGGACAAAATTCCATGCCTGCCTTATGCAGTTTTTTCTTTTTTTCTGCATAATTAAGAGCTGCCATTGGCAAGTGCCGCTTCACGCTTTTCATGCGGCATAGTTCCGCCACCCGATGAACACTTTAAAGCAAACTGCTGGCAGTTATATAAATCTTATTGCAAACAACCTCAAATGTTAAACATTCAGGTCCGACGCACTTGCATTTGCCTCGTACATATACAAGGTCATTTGGCGAAGACGGAGGCGGTGTAAGGTCACGCAGGCAGAAGGTGCGTGTGTGCGGCGCGTCCGACTTGGTTCGGAGGGTGGCAAGTGGGCGCAAGGTATAGCCCCAATCAGCCCGATTGATGGCCAGCGGTGGCGGGAGGAGGGCCCTCGCACGGCCTTAGCTTCGCTCGCCGTCATATCATCGGCCGCCTCTTGTCTTTTCTTGGTCCGAATTCATCATTTCCTGGACGACGGAAAATAAAATTGTTTGCTTTTCCGCAGATCTTTCTTTTAGGACTCTTATTGTGTGCGTTTCATTGTCTGTGCACGTGTATGTG
>NC_051407.1:37999208-37999516 GCF_015228065.2 Penaeus monodon
GGTATCATATTTTTAACATAATGAGAAGAGTTTTCGCTTGATTTCATAATTTCGTAGACTACAATCATCCTCGTGTGTCCGTAGGCCGCCATTGAGCAGCTGCCGCACTGACAAGGACAGTATACCACGGGGATTTTTTTCAAACTAAATCCTGTTTCTTATGGCAGTTCTCAAAAGCTTCCAAACTTCTCGTGGCTCATGGTGGTCTTCAGACGTTTACTCAGGGTCTGTGTAGCTTTGTTAGGCTTTTTTGAATGTCATTTTTTCAGACAGTACGAAAAAGGCATGTGTTCGTACAGTTTCACTTG
>NC_051407.1:37999886-38000500 GCF_015228065.2 Penaeus monodon
CACACGGCACGGTGCAATCTATTCGTATATAGGTTTACTCATTGCGTTCAGGAACATACGTACTTATTTAGTGTCTGGAGGAGTATTAAAGTAACATGCGATCGAGTAAACATACAGGTAGAGTAGATTATTGCGCGTAAATAACAAAGCCAGGTCATGCAAGGTCTCTCTCCCCCCTCACCCCCTCCCATGGTTGGTGTGGCGACTCGTGCTCAAGGTGAGCCGAGTAAATCATTTTCTGATAATGTGGATGTATAGAAGAAGAAAGCCATCCTGATTTTACGTTTTTGTTGTGTATATATTCAGTAGATAGATGTAGATTTTTCATTTAAAAACTAAAAAAAGATCAGTTTGTTTCGAACAAGGTTATGAATGTATGAGCGAAAAAACTCGTTTTTGCTTGAGATACAGCAAGCATGACTTCAAGAAATGGCCGCAACGCCATGAAAGGCGTTTGCTTGCGTGAGCTTCACCGCAACCGTGTGCGGAGAGATCGTCTCAAAGTGATTTTTCTTTTTAACGTTTAAGCAGATTGGGTATTTGCGTGTGTCTCGTCGTGAACTCGTAGGGAAACCCGCATTCTAGTCTCTTGAACACTGAAGTGTGTTGGTAGA
>NC_051407.1:38000793-38001083 GCF_015228065.2 Penaeus monodon
TCGCTATAGCCTCTCACTGGTCCTCTAGTCTTGCTCGCGCGCTGTCATGCACGGGAACATGCACTTCGAAATCAAAAGGCTGCACTAGTGTCCTTGTTGCCTTTCACAGCAGCGAAATCCGACTGTTGCAATGCAGCTGCCGAAGTGTGCTTGGCCGTGAAAGAGTGAAAGAGCGAGCGTTGTGCAACCGTTCTTCTTTGGCTCGGAGGTGGGGGTCACTTCGACTCCTGCTTGACCCAGTAAGTGCGCTCGCCTCAGGAATCCGGGGGAAGCATCCAGGGCTCCTTCAA
>NC_051407.1:38001560-38001804 GCF_015228065.2 Penaeus monodon
CAGCATTCATGTTTCTCCATGAATCTGAGGAATAGAAACGACAGGAAATAACAGATGAAAGAGTCTTCGGTCTGCGGGAGGGCGAGCGGGCTAGGGGAATGTTGCCACGGAAGGCAGGACATGTTGGCGGGGGCTGCAGGTTGGCAGGGGGGGAGAGGTCGGGTGCATAGCGGTGAGCTCAGGTCAGATGCAGACGAGCCCGGGATCGGCGACTTTCTTTCGTTTCCGGACCCTCACTGTCAGC
>NC_051407.1:38001901-38002710 GCF_015228065.2 Penaeus monodon
GGGGGGGGAGAGAGATTATCACGATAGCGGAAATTAGGCCGTAGGCGCGGGTTAATTACTGACACTTTTGCACAATTTCCGCTTCCGGTGATGATGTGGTAGCTGTGGGGGATGAGAGCCAAACGCGAAGTGCCATTGTTCCGCGTGTTGTGTTGGAGTTGGGGGGGTGAGGGGCACTTAGAGAGCGGGAAGGGGGGGGATGCCAATCTGATTTTAGTTGTTGTCGTGACACTTCTTCGATATGTCAGTTCATGTTGTCATCGTATGATCTTGTCAAGTGTAAGTAATGACAAATGGTGTTAGAGTTAAATGTCACCGCAGCTGTGCAGATTTCTCCGGCAGTCAGACTGTGCGACTCGTCGACCCGACCTCAGCTGCCAAGGCCTGGCTGGCGGAGAGTTTTCCGCCGGGCACGCGGGCTCATTTCGGTTCAGCCCAGCAAGAGGGAGCCGACCTGCGATGCCTTGTGAAACTGGCGCGACCCGAGTGGGCACGCGAGGAATGCCGGTGCCACGGGCTAGCAGGCACGGGCCACACACGCGCGGCGGTGACGGCGGACTTTCACTCGCGGCCTTGGCACTTGGGCACCCCAGGACGAAGGTGCCGCGGCGTCGAAGGAAGGCTGGTGCCCAGGGCTAGACACGTGGGGCATGTGATTGACTGGGCATTAGACGTCGTAAGGCTAATGGCACGGGGAAGAGTTGTAAGGGAAGTATGGATTAAGAGGAACGAGAGTTCTGTTCAAGGTTGCTCGCTTGGCATGAGGATTCGATGCGAAGTTAATGGACAAAATACTTAATCAGCAGTTA
>NC_051407.1:38003145-38004610 GCF_015228065.2 Penaeus monodon
GCCCGTGTGTTTCAGTAGATAGATAATGGATAAGACTCATTTTTATCTTTGCCCGGTAAATAGTACGTTATCAGGCGTTATATGACTCAGCTTTGAAAATGAATTTGTGGCCTTAAAACTGATTGTCCAGTGACGTAATTATCTATGCTGTGTCTTCGGCCTTGGTGCAATCGACACACGTTGGAGGTCAACCTTTAACTGATCGAGACAAACCCTGGTCACTCTCCCCTTTACTCTTGTGTGTATTCTATAACACAAAGGTATCCCCTTTTGTAAATTGGGGAATAAGGGGCTTATGTAACATGATTCACCAAACTTGATTAGGTTTTATTAACAATTTACTTTCTGCTTCCCCTTTGAACACTCCAGCTGATACTCGGGCGGCGGCAGCACTGCCTGACCACCTTTAAGTTCTCCCCTCTCACCTCGTAGCCTTCCCTCGCGAACTTAAAGCTCATCTCTCACATGCCGTCGCCTCTGCTCTTAGACCTTCCTTCACTCCGTTTAAAGCTCGTTCCCCCACCTTTGAACTTCATTGGATTCCATTAACCCATCATTTCAAATCAGAACTAGTTCGTTCCTGCCTCTAACATCACGCGTCGGCCTCCCTCCTTCCTGCCTTTGTTTGCCTCTTCTACTCCTTCCTTTTCTTCATCGTCCCTTTGAAGTTTTCCCCGCCTGCCCCTCCCGCCCAGTCTCACATCCCGCGTCGCCCCTTTCCTGAAGCAAGCTTATGCATGAGTCTATGCATCGCCTACTGTCCCTTGGCTTCCCACCCGGCAACTGCAGCAGCTGCAGGTCTGCGGGCCCGTCCTTTATTGTGATCTTTCCACAGGCGTTTGATAACCGACTCGATCTCCGTCTTGCCGTGCCGGACCTCTGGCAACTGAAAGCTACGTATATCGGCGACGTGGCCCTTTTCATCCTTGTCAGCCAGTAGGTGGCCACAGCCTTTGCTCAGGTTCGGACCCCGCCTTCCTGTAAGACATGATTAATGCAGGAACCTGATCTTGTTTCTTGTCACTCGGCGTAGAACATGCAGTGTTGGTCCATCTGTGTATGTATTGCCTCTCCACAGTCCAGTTTTTAACGGTCCACGTTTGGAGTTCCTTGCTCCCCCATCCGCACTCCCCATCCCTCAGTTTACTCCACCCTACCTTGGTCAAGTATATCCTTGCTGCGGGCTTCACTCAACCTTGCGAACCTTGCTCAAGCACGATTGTGGCCATCCTGACCTGGAAAGTTAGTGCAGTCATGATGCAGCCGTTTTCTACTCTCTGTTTCTAGTCAGCTACTCTCATCGTCTGTTCCGTCCTTTGCCGCAAGCTGCCTTCTCTCATTGACGTCTCCACTCCCATCTTATCGCATGTCTTAAGTCTTCACGTCTCGGGACTCTCTCAACTTGACCTGGCTCACTGCTCATCCTGACCTGCTTAGTCTTGTCCACTCGAGCTGCTTGCCATTT
>NC_051407.1:38005092-38005846 GCF_015228065.2 Penaeus monodon
CTTTCTTTTGTTCATGAAATATGATCGCACAGACTAGCTTCCCGAAAGGATGGTTCAGCACGAAATTTCGTAGCGGGATAGATGCTTTAGAATATGAATGCTCAGTACAATCCTGTAACTCCGATAGTTATCAGAACCTGTCTATAATGCCTCTCTAAACGTTTGACATGACTGGGCAGTTTTAACTCGCCAAAAACGTTAATAAAAAGGGGGAGCGGTCTAGGCAGTGCGCTTCAGGGGTTTCGATCAGGCGCTAACAGCTGCAGCGAGATAATTAATTTTTTAAAAAGTGGAGCGTGACAACTTATCGCCATGTGTCTTGGTAGAATACGAAAATGTGTTCATGATACGGCTACTTTTCTGCCTGAATCGGCTGTACGAGTTGGGAGTATTTGTGGAAGGGAGGATGAGCGTGAATTAATGTGCGCAGGACACTGGGCGGGCAGTGAACATCACGAGGTGGCAGAGCAGCAGTTTGTTGGCCTTTGGAGGGGTGGGTACAGGGCGTTCCTCTTTCTTGTGTCCTCGCATCCAAATGATTGGGTTTTTTTCGTATTAAAGAGATAAAAACAGTTTGCCTTGGAATCATAGCTTGTTAGGAGACAGGATCCCTGCGAGGATTTTAATCGTCGAGAGAACTTCGACGGTCGTCAGAGAAAATAGACTTAGAAAATGGAATTTCTTTCTGACCTCTATATTTTTTCTCTCTCTTTTGCAGCCTTGAAGAGACGCGGGAAGAGCTGGAAGAATTCCA
>NC_051407.1:38005891-38006297 GCF_015228065.2 Penaeus monodon
ACAGACGGAAAGTCGGTGCTCCGAGTACCAGTCACAGCTGAACCGCCTGGCCATCGAAAACGATTCCCTCAAGGTACAGTCACGCTCCGCTGCGAATTCGCCGGAGATTGCTTTGTGTGCCTTTTCTGTGGGGGAGGGGAGGGGAGGGGAGGTATGCAGCTGCAGTGATTCGCTTTGCATTGGTACCCAGGGGTTAGCTTCTGCGGAGGGAGGGGACAGGGAGGGTAGGGTAGAGGGTAGATTGGAGGCTTTTGGGCTGTTTCTTCATTTTCCGCTGTCGATTCTTGCACAAAGGGCTCCTGGATGTTCATGGATGTTGGGAGGGGCCAGGGTAGGGTGAACCCCGGCAAGAAGTTCAACACACCTCTGCAGGATAATTTAAGATACAGATTGCTGTTAGACGCTC
>NC_051407.1:38006430-38006619 GCF_015228065.2 Penaeus monodon
TATATATTCGTATGTTAGTTTTTGTATATGTGTGTATATTTGCAGGAATTTCGAACTGATTTGATAGTATAAACATATCCAACCACCCTTGGCCACGAATCTGCACAAACTAAGATACCAAAAGCTACTCAAGTACCCGTTCTCACACTCATGCACACATACAGTTGTACACGCACTCCAACATAAGCG
>NC_051407.1:38006800-38006864 GCF_015228065.2 Penaeus monodon
GCATATTCTTGCCGAAGAGGTGTTGCGATAGGAAATGGGCGGGTAGATCATGACTTGCAACTTC
>NC_051407.1:38006893-38007113 GCF_015228065.2 Penaeus monodon
TTACGGATATTTGTCCAGGATCAGTCTTCTAGCAGGATTCTCTTTTGTTTGCTGTGCGTCCCTCGCCTCTGTTCTCGGCGGCCGCCCCTCCCCTCGGCTTTGTCCTGGAACAGTGCCCAGACCTTTCTCCTTTTCTCGCGCCGTGTCCACATCTAAATTACACGGGGGCAGGGGCAGTCGCTCGGTGCACGGTGTTTATGCTCAAGGTCTATATAGAAGC
>NC_051407.1:38007990-38008212 GCF_015228065.2 Penaeus monodon
TTTATTCCTTTTATTTTCTTCTACTCTTCATTTTCATCATCATGTTTATTGTCATTTTCCCCTTCTCTCTGCTCTTTTCCTATTCTTCCTTTTATTCCTCATTTTTATCTGCCTCTTTCCTATTGGCTTTCTCCTGCTTACGCCAAATCAAGCTAATGGCCGCTGTCGAGTATGAGTTGTTTTGTTATCCTTTGTTCCTTTCATTACCACGCTTTTCTCCCA
>NC_051407.1:38008710-38008886 GCF_015228065.2 Penaeus monodon
AGTCCACAGACTTCGCTAGGGCCTCCTTCGCCTTCGCCTTCGTCTCTCGTCGTCTTCCGGGGTGGCGTATAAATAACATGACGTCACCACATCTTTGTCTGAATAGATTGGCTGGGTGGCCATATGCGCCCACTCGTTAAGGAGTCGATTTTGAGGAGGGGCGGGTTCTTGTTCTT
>NC_051407.1:38008937-38009027 GCF_015228065.2 Penaeus monodon
TATGCTGTTATTTTTTCACTTGCTTGTTCATGGTGTTAAGTACTGTTCAGTTTGTGTGTTTATCTGGCAGCTTCCTCCCTCTCGTCGATG
>NC_051407.1:38009059-38009251 GCF_015228065.2 Penaeus monodon
AATGCTTGAAATTGCCCTCCCCCGTACACCCGCCCACCCACCCCCACCCCCGAGCCAAGAGAATGACGTGGCAGGGAGGGCCTCTCGCGGTCGATATCCTGGGTTGCTGGACTTTATTGCTTAACCTTGATCTTGTTTCCGAGAAAATAAGGTCAGCCTCGTGAAAACGTGCTCTGCTTGCTTTTATTCCCG
>NC_051407.1:38009602-38009760 GCF_015228065.2 Penaeus monodon
TTCTTTCTTTCACATATTGTCTAGTTCCTTATTTTCTGCCTTGTGCTCACTATTCGGCCAGCCCCATTCCCTCCTCCGCCTCGCTCCCTCAGCTCCGTCGAGGAGGAGGGAAGCCCCTGAAGGCGGTCATGGGGTGGAGGCGGAGGCGAGGATAGGTA
>NC_051407.1:38009926-38010605 GCF_015228065.2 Penaeus monodon
AGGAAGAGGAGCATTACTGGAAATGTGGAACGTAGTTGCCTGAGCGAAGGCCAGCGAGACCACCTTGATGGCTGTCCTTGTTTTGCCTCACCTAGGTTGCCTGAGAGTCGAGTGGAAGGGAGGAGGAAGGGAAGGAAGGGAGGAGGAAGGGAAGGGAGGAGGAAGGGAAGGAAGGGAGGAGGAAGGGAAGGAAGGGGGGAGGAAAGGCCGAGGAGGTAGGTGTACGGAAGAGTAGATGGGCGGACCCGGTTTTGTGCAACAGATCTGGTGCAGGTTGACTGATAGCTTGGAAGTATCTGCAGCATTGGTAGTTACGACATTTCTCAATAAATCATATGATTTTTTTTTCATTTATAAAGTGGTTTCCCTAAAAATGTATGAAATAATTCGTGAGAATAACCTGGACGAAGGTAGTGTGCACCTTCGACCACGGGTTGCGAAGATGTGGATGTGCAGTTGATCGGGGGTCATTTGGATATTGAACACTAATTGCACAGGGAAAAAGCTCCAGAAGGGGCTGTGAAGTAACTTCTCTTGGGAAAGATTGTTTGTTTTTGCCAATGGGGAAAAGGCTTTAGGGTGCCTTAATATGCACGGAAGGGTGCAGAATGTAAGAATAGATGCGAGTGAATCGAGGCTTTGTTTCCCTGAGGACACGCGCATAAAAGGTGCGGCTTGC
>NC_051407.1:38010640-38011068 GCF_015228065.2 Penaeus monodon
CTAGAGGATATACCTGTGTAACTCCTCCCCACCCACATTGCCCCTCCCCTCTCCAACATCCCCGAGCCCTCCTATTGATCCCCTCCCCCTCCCCCACATCTCTGCAACTCCCGTCGCAACAAGGTTTCGTGATGGCTTGCTATTATGCATAAAGCTTTAAGCTTATGCTCCCGTGCTATACCGCCTCCCTTCCCTCCTCAACTAAGCTTCTTATGGTATGAGTAAGATAAATTAGGGTGGGGGGGATCGCGTTGGGATAATTTATGTTCAAGGGGGATCGGGTGGGGAGGGGAGGGGTTAGGGGGGACGTCAACACAGCCGCTACCGTGCAGGGATTCGCCACCACGAATCGAAGCTGCGCTGGAGGCTTTTGGTTCTGGGAGATCTGGTGAAAAATGGTGTGCGCTTCCCTCACTTTTCTTGTCACA
>NC_051407.1:38011420-38011571 GCF_015228065.2 Penaeus monodon
TGTCCTTCGTAGCCGGTGTTTGTGTGGTCTGGATGGTAACTTCCTTCAAGGTTAGGTGCGGTGCGTTTGCATGACCGCCCACAGGAACCGCCGCATGATGACCAGAGGATCGTGCATGGTTTAGGGTAGAAGGCTCATTCTCTTTGCTTGG
>NC_051407.1:38011680-38011901 GCF_015228065.2 Penaeus monodon
CACACTGCATATTGATTTTAGAATTTGGTCTTTTATCCTTGTGCAAACTTTACCAAGACATTTTGTGGTGATTTGTGCGGGGAAGAACAGCGGATCTTAAACGTTTTCATTTTTATTCCTGCTTAACATGCTCGAATTATCTCTCATTACTTTTTTATCAATACAGTGTTCTTGTTTATTTGTATTTTCTCCGTGCAGGGAGAACTTCTAGTCAAGGACAA
>NC_051407.1:38012117-38012473 GCF_015228065.2 Penaeus monodon
GATGCGTTGGTGTTTGGTCACGACTCGGTCAGGGACTCGTCATGATCAGTCAGGGGGATCATCACGACCTGACTTCACGCGCGTCACGATCGAACTGCAGCTTCATTACGGCTCACCTGCCTATACGACGCTGCCTAATTGATCGTTTGTCATTTATTGCTTATTGAATAAAAGCTGATCACGAACTTGGCTCTTTGGAGTGCGTTTGTTGCTTCGTCGTTGCTTCGTGTGGTGGCTGAGTCTGTGTCGATTTGTCTCAAGCCGTCTGAGCAAGACTTGAGGACGATTTTTGTTCCTTGTAGCGCCAGGCACCTATTTTAGTTTTCGGCGTTTTTTTATGGGGGGGGGGGGCTAAT
>NC_051407.1:38012672-38013168 GCF_015228065.2 Penaeus monodon
GTGTGTTTCTATGTCTGTATGTGGATTACGTTAGAAAAAAAAATAGAAAAAGGAAACGTACTACGTGTGTGTCGCGGAGTCCCACGTGAGAGGGTCGGGTTGGGCTATTAGCGGACGGGTAATGATCGACAGGACTCGTTCTGGTCGCAGAGTGAACGAGTGACCTGAGAGTTGCGATAGGCAATGTGGGTCGGCATGATCGGGCGTGCGTATCCGTGTCGGGGTAAGCTGTCACGTACCGAGAGGGAGGCGGTTTTGGGGTGTGGAGGGGCTTGGATGGCGTTGGGGGGGGGCGTGGTATTACCTGTTTCAGTACGCCAAGTAAGACGTAGTAATGACGAGCGTGTGACCTTCCATTGTGGGCGCACGGGAGGGTCGTGGCCCTTCGACACTAAGGCTCCGTGGGTGGCGGTGCCGGCCTCCGGGGGGCGCCGCTGCTGCCACCTCCGCCGACCCCTCTTTCTTCCCCTTCCGAGGCCTTTATGGCCCTTTGTTG
>NC_051407.1:38013824-38013940 GCF_015228065.2 Penaeus monodon
CCTAAATCCCGTAGTCCACCCAGCTACTCACAGTTACTCACAGTCTTCCTCTCGTTTTGTGTCATATTCGCAACCCGCACTTGAATATTTCGTCGTTTCGTCTCTGTTATCTCGGC
>NC_051407.1:38014573-38014759 GCF_015228065.2 Penaeus monodon
CGGTCGCCCATGCACGTGTCAAATTCATCTCTGCTCATCAGCGCCCGAGCCATGCCCGTTTCCTCCTTGTCACTCGGGCACCCTACATTGCCTGCTGGCTGGCCTCATTGGGATATGCCTTCCCATCACGTCTTTTTGTTATTTTTTTCTGCCCGTAAATTTTATATTTTCTTCACATTTATTCCT
>NC_051407.1:38014803-38016297 GCF_015228065.2 Penaeus monodon
TTTCCCTCAGTGTTTCGTAATCAGTTGCTTCCTGCCTCACCTATTTTCTTAACCTTCCTCCCCTCCGTTCACGGGAAGTTACTGCGTTGTTCGCGTTTGTCTTTTGGTTCCTTCTCTCCTCGTCGGTTCGTCGGTTCTTTGACTCCTCTCCTGGTCGCTTCCTCTCACCCCCTTCTTGGCCCACTGCCCCAGCGACCTGATGATCCCCGGGCGACCTTTCCCGAAGCAGTGGGTCCGATTTTTCCGCCAGGGCCCGCATTGTTGTTGTCGGCAGCCCGTATCGCTCGCCCCTCCCTCGCCCCGGGCTGGAGGACGCCACCTTGTTATTAACCCCGGCGACTCCCACGTGCGCCCCCGTACTTGCCCGTGCTTGCCTTTGTGTACCCTCGCTCTGGTCTTTGCCTACATTTCTCTACTCTTGCCTTTTTTTTTGCCTGCTTTTCCTTGCCTTCATTTGTCTGCTTTATATTGCCTTTGCTGTCTTTCTTTTTATGTGCCTGCTCTTAAGTTTTTTCACTTACCTTTCCTCGCCTACTTTTACTTACCTTCGCTGCCTTCCCTTGCCTACTTTTCCTTACCTTCAGCTGCCTTTTTTTGCCTGTGTTTGCCTTTACCATAATGTATAATTTACCCCCACGACATTTCGGTTCCCCGTCCCCCCCCTTGTCCATAAAGGAAGATAATGAACCTTATTACACGTGTAACCATGGAGTTAGGTTTGAATTAGAACATGTCTTCCCGAGGATTTTACTACCTGACTCTTTATTTTGGTGTATTACGCTGTTCAACTGGGATTAATGCAGGGATATTCCTTAATACATTCATTCAGAATGACTTGCGTTTGTATTATTATTCAGCGTTTCGTTGGATGTGTTTACTTTGGCGAATGACATGCGTATTTCATCATATATTTTCATGCTCATCATCCAAGTTGTTCAAAAAAAGACTTGAAAGCCACCATTTCATTTTTTTTCTCTCTCAAAGGAAAGAATACTAAATACCAAACATAATGGATAAAAACAAGGGCGTGACCCCTGAGACTCGTAGGGCACCACGAGACTGTCTGCTGAACGTGCTTTGTAGACTTGGCTGAGCAGACACGAAGGCGCAGGCAGCAGCAGACGGGATTATTGACAAGGCAGGTGGAGGTCCCTTCGGGGAATGGGAGGATGTAGAGGTTAGGTTTTTGTTTATTTGCTTGAATGGGGAGGCAGATGTTGAAAACCGACGGTAATTGGGAGGAGAGCTTTTTAAGGGAGCGGTGCTTGGAAGAGGGTCGGCTGGGGTGAATGGGGGTGGGGAGGCGTCAGTTGTTGAAGCGTTGGCTGTAATACAGGTGAATGGAGATCCATACGGAGCACTCGACCTCCCCTCAGCAGAGACTGCAAAGCGGACAACGTATCAAGAGGAACGGGTTGGAGAATCATGCGTGCAAATGGAGAATCCGTCTTGGGCGACGGCGTGCTCTGTAATAGGTGCGGAGTAAGTCAGCAA
>NC_051407.1:38016381-38016650 GCF_015228065.2 Penaeus monodon
GTCGAATGGAAGATTTGCGAAGACAGCTTCATTATTTTAATGTTGAGAAAGTATAGATTGCAACATACCCGCAGTGTACAGCATAGCTTTGAAGAAGCCATGTTGCATATTGCTGTCAGAATATGATGTGAGGGAAATTGTCTGCTGTAGCATAGATCAGAATTAAAAAAAAGAGCTTTGAGATATTGTGGTTCTCGAGATATAAAAATGACGTACTTAACTATTAGAAATCCCACTATTATTTAGGTTGCGGTGTCCAGTTTTTTCCC
>NC_051407.1:38017001-38017270 GCF_015228065.2 Penaeus monodon
GCCGCTCCGTTACAACGACAACGACCTGTGTGTAAGAAGTTCAAACCCACTGGTGAGATCTGCTTCCTCTGTTCCAGGTACGGCACGCAGGTATATTGACATTCAAGAGCTGGCAGCGGGCACAGTTCAACAGCAACGTCATAGAGCATGCAACGATAGCTGTTGCAACAGGCACGTTCGTCCAAGCCTGCCGGGCACAGGGCGATCTTCGTCTCGGTTCTCTCACTCTACTGTCATTCTGCCTTCGACGCTCAGCTTCTGCACGCCTT
>NC_051407.1:38017345-38018048 GCF_015228065.2 Penaeus monodon
TCAACCACAACCACCTTTTGTTTTCTTCCCACGATAACTCTTTGCAATTCCCTGCCATTTCCCTCGTGTACTCTGCGGCAATTTCCAATTCTCTTTGATGATTTTGGCGCAACACGTCTCGCCAAATGTTTAATTATCCGATAAGTCCTGTCATGCACGCACGTTGTCACGAATCGCTCTGCCGCACGAGAGTGAATCAGACGGCCGGGCCCCCGCGAGTGCTTTGAATTCGAGGCTTCGTTCGCGCCATTCCGACGACTCGAGCGAGGCCTTGTTCGCACCACTCGCCTTTTGTGTCATTTTTGCGATCTGCGCCATTCTCTCCGTTGGCGGCGTTTTATTCGCGTGGTGTTTGTCACGAAGGTGAGGTGGGGAGTGGCTGGATAGGAGCTTGTTCCCCCACTTCGGTAGCTTCTCATTTGCCCGTATTTCGGCCTTATTGTGATAGGTTAGGTAAGGAGGCCGTCTCCATTAAGTGTTAGGGGGGTGGTTTGGGCGAATAGTTTATTGAGGATTGATTTTTGGATAATTTTAGTCGCATATATAAGGTAGAGGTTAGCCGAGAGCCATTATATCAGAGACCATTTCGCACTAAAAGAACCATCAGAGCGACGGCGCCCACACGAATGTCAGCGTGAAGCGACGATCGCACGAATAACAACAACACGAATCGCAGCAAAGACCTAATTGACGGCGTATTTTG
>NC_051407.1:38018066-38020361 GCF_015228065.2 Penaeus monodon
ACACACTCACCTTCCCTCCACGTCCGCCCGAACACGGCAACAACACCACTAGCAGCAACACCCTCGTAACCTTGGCTTGTTATCGACCCATGGTGATTTGGTGATTGTGGCGGCTGTGGTGCGGCGGCATGCGGGGGGTGGGGTGCGGAGGAGGGGCTCCCGTCGTCTCTGCTGTGTGGCGGGGCTCTACACCTCATGAATTCTGCTTCGCTTGCTCATGGTCGTGTTATGAAGCTGGTGTTTTTTTGTTTTTTGTTTTTCCGTTGCTGGCGTATGCTATCTTTTCTTTTCTTTAGGCCACTAGGATATTGGAGTTCTGTGCTTGGCCACTATAGTATGTCGACGCGTTTCTTTGTTCTGGATCGGTGTGGTGGTCCCTCTTCCTGTTGAACTGCGTCGTATAAAGCAGTTGCGTAATGTAGGTGGAAGAGACAGGGTCGGCATTCATTGCATTATCCAGTTACGTACCCCAGCCGTCAATAGATTAATTAGGGACAGATCTGATTACTGGTCGATAGTGCGTAGTTAAATAATGAGGATAGTGCGTATTGTAAAGCTATGTCGGAGCCTACATCTGGTAGGTTTGCTCGTAGGCATTGGTCCACCTGTAAAGGTTTAATCACGCTGAAAGCGGTGCCGTGGGAGTAATACTGGTTGCATGGGCCGGCGTTAGTATTTCGAAGGTCGCCCTTGCATAGAGCGGGATAGAGAAATGGAAAGTGTGACAATAGCAAACCCCGAGGAGAAGGATGGAAAGGGGAAGGAGGAGCCTGACGGAGGGAGAAAAGAGTACCGGGGATCCTCCCCTGCGGCTGGAGAGGACTCGGGGAGACCGCTTCCCACACCCTTTGGAAGAGTGACAGAGGATTGTAGCATTTGTTTTCACGGGCCGTAAGGGTTACTGTTACGTTGATAACAGGAATCGAGCCCGAAGGGGGCTCCTCCGATTGCGTTCAGAGGAAAATTGAGCAAGCTGGACCCTCCGCAAAATGAGACTGGATATACTGGTTTGCTCTATTAACGGTAGCGATAAAAAATGCCACGAATGCTGTCTTTGGCGAACGTCTGGCGTTTTTAGCACAGAGGGCTATAAATGGCGCTGGGGTTTATCTCCATAAGTATCGTATTCAACACAGCCCAGCGAAAGGCTCGGGCCGAGCGTAAAAAAGCCAGTGGCATTCGTGTACAGTATATGAATGCGCTCCGAGTTGGTGAGTGTGCCGGCGTGGCGGGTGGCGAGCGCGAGGCCTGGCGACTGGTTCCCTCCCTCGTCCAGGCAGGATTTCGAGGAGTGGGTTGAATAGCTTGGATTTCCCTTCCTGTATCCTTGAATGCACCGATCATGTTTATTACACGCCGAATTTGGGCTGAACAGATGTGCCACTTTTGTTGTCAGTACCGTTTTCTATCTTGCATTTTCACAGTTGCCAGATCAGTTTTTTAAATAAAAAAGTTCATTGCGAATAATTGCAAGGCCACACTTTAGAGATATCCAAGATATTGTTCTTCAGAATTTCGATGCTTACAGAATACTTCGAAGATTTCTATCCATCTTTATTTTTTTTGTACTGATCCCCGTGAGATACTGGTAGAGGTATGTGATTTGATTCAGCTGCAAGTATGTCGTTTGCCATGGAGAAGTCGCATTGTCCTTGTTCTGTGCGGGAGGAAATGCCAGGATAAATTCATTCATATTAATGTTTAGGTGTCCCCCCTCCCCCCCTTTTTTTTAGTCGGGTTTGGAGGGAATATAATTAAATCTTTAGTTGTGAGCTAACGACTCAGTTATTAGAAGAGAATGTGCTAGGTAAATATTTTGTGAAGATTAAAAGTCTCCCCCCCCTCCATCGCCTCAGACAGTGTAATTCTAATGAAGGATGAAAAGTGGAAGTTGGATGAACAATTAAGGAATTCGACGAATACCCCCCCCCCCACACACACATCATTTCACCCTTCCATCCCCTTCCCTCAAGTCTCTTCCTCATGGTTGCCTACTCGTTTTTAGAGGCTGCTGTTTACAAAGCGGCCTTATCATGTGAACAGCCACGTGGCAGCAGTAGCCTCAGTTTACGTTGCTTAACGCATCCCCTCAACAAGCGTTCTGCAAACCGACCGCAGCTCTTACGGAACTTCTGCTTCCCCTGTACATTCCAACCGCTTTACTGCCTTCACTTTATTGCCTTCACCCCCTCCCCCGTCCCATACCCCCTACACACGCACATAAACACGGGGAAGTATTCCCTGGAACATGCAACGCCGAAGCTTTTTTGGCGTAGGAAGTTGGGCCTAGGGGTG
>NC_051407.1:38020420-38021874 GCF_015228065.2 Penaeus monodon
CCGTTCTCCGTTGTACCTGCCCTTCTCTGACTCGCACACAGGTGATGTGGCACGCTGCTCCTCGCTGGATCATGAGGGTGCCACGGAAGCCTGCTCTGCCATGCGCCATGTGCCAGCCCCGAAGCCACACGCCAGTCATGAGATAATGCTCTTACAGCGGGATTGACTTTTTTAGGATTTTTTCTTTTCCCTCTTGTATCGTCGGGGAAACAGTTGGGGGGCTTTGCTGCTTGACACTGAGGGTCTTGTGAGCAACTGGTATGGAACTGACATAGCAAAGCATTCAACAGCAGCAAATAATGCAACTTGTTACAGCCATACCTTTCCAATATGTCTAGTGATAGGCCCAGCTGAAATAGGCTGATGTTCGCCAAGGTTAATCGAGGTGGTAGCTGTCAGGTTAGTGAGTGCTTGATGTGACGAGGTACTTTATTTGCATGATTATGGTGATGAAAATGGGCCACACCGACTGATATAGAATTGATAGTGTTGGTAATGGCGGCGCTGCAAAAGACGGTGATGATGATGACGTTAGCACAACGAAGACATTAAAGCCATAGATTCTGCTAAGTGATCGAGAGCGTCGCGGAGTCGCTTTCACAACAACAGTAGCCAAGGGCGGGATCACAAGATGTTAGTTTTATCTCGTGGTCTTAGCAGTAGGCACGAGGCCCGATGACCATGAGACGCCGCGAAGGATGGATGGGCGGAAGTATAACGAGATCGGCGCCTCATGACCAGGCAGGCAGACTCCGCACTGCTGCCCGGAAGTACTGTCTGCCACCACACTGCCGGCCGGAAATGTTGTCTGACACCACGCGCGCCACTGCGGATGAGCCAAACATGTCACGATCGTGTCAACAACCGCAGTCTCGGCCCTCATCATTCGCCTGGCCTCTGTGAGTGGTTCGCCCGAGTTCCTGCTCTATCATGTCGTAATCTCGATTTATTCTTCGCTCCGTCTTTACTTTGTTAGTCCTTGTTGTGTTTTGTCTACAGCTGTTCCTGCCGCGGCGGTAACAAGTCCACATTTATTTCTTCTATTCTCTGTAAATTGTGTAGATTCCACTATTTTTACCGACCATAAAGTTCCGCTGATTGTTCGATTACAGAGGACACACGGCAATAATTTGCATTGCAGATGTTGAAACCGGATTAGTTGTTTATTCGAGACCAATTTAACGACTGCGAAGTCATGAAATCTTAATCCAACGCTATCATGACGAATCGCTGACGTCTAGGCTGGGATCGATCGCTAACCTTGACCTTTAGACCTTTTTTTTACCGACAAAGTATACCTGCGGAATGCGCGACAGACATCCAGGAATTAGGGGCCTCTCTGTCCTGCTTTTATGCGCCTGCCGGTACATGCATGCATAAAGTGTCTCGCATGGGCGCTAGACCGACATCGATCGCCGAAAAGGGAGGGCGAGGAGAGGAGAGGAGGGCATCGG
>NC_051407.1:38021913-38022168 GCF_015228065.2 Penaeus monodon
ATGGTTCGTGGAGAGGAATGTGGTCCTTTCATAATCCATGACCTGGGCGGGGACTGTGCTGGCTGGCGCACGGGGAGGACTACCTGGCCTAGTGGGGATGCTGGAGGGCAGGGGCACGGAGTGGGGGAAGGGGGGGGCATTGCGCTGAAATATTTGGCTGAAGTGCCATATTAGTGCGCCTGTCTTGCCCCCCCCCCCACCCCTCCCTTTGCAGTGCTTTCTCTCTTCCTGTTTCTTTTACTTCTACCTCGTCTC
>NC_051407.1:38023141-38023507 GCF_015228065.2 Penaeus monodon
CTCTCTACCTCCGGCTCCCAACCCCAACATTTTCTCTCTCCCTCTATCCTAGCTTTGCTCCTTCCCTCTCATCCTCCAGTACAGTGCCCGTCACGAAAACCGAAGGTATTGCCAACGAAATACCGTAGTTACCTTCTAACCCCCCCCCCCCCGCGCGCGTCAAAGGAACTCCCGTTAGACGCAAAGCACAGTGCTGGGGATCAAGCTACAGGATCCACGGCCGATCCGCGGCTGAGACTCGACTTATGAGAATATTGTAATGAGTCTGTGTCATGCTCAGGATACGCCTGGATATTAGTCCCTGGGGGATAATCCGCCATTCCACTTTTAGGATACAGGATGACAGGTTCACAGAAAAAATAGAGG
>NC_051407.1:38023536-38024709 GCF_015228065.2 Penaeus monodon
GTGGTGGGTGAGCGGTTGGATGAAGCGCCTTAGCCGCAGGGGCATAAGCTGCTTTGTGTCAGGTGGATTGGCTGGCGACCCGTGTGGAGTAAGAGACGCGATGGCCCAGGATCCGTCCGATTTGTCACGCCTGGAATGCTCAAGATTGTCACGTCCGGAATGTTCTTAATCGGTTGATGGCCAGCGTGATGGTGGTGCCGGGGATGGCTTTTTAAAGGACTCCGGGCAATAAGGATCCGCCTTCGTGGAAATCTTCGCGTGCACGGCATTGCGTAACAGTTGGACCAAACAGGCGTTGATCTCGCGTGGCCGTGAGTAGCGGTGGCGAGGGGAGGGAGGGTGGCTGGTAGGGGGAGGAGGGGTGAGTGATGACATAACTGCATCCCGCTGAGTACGTGGGAATGGCGCCCTCGATCGGATTCTGGTTTTGCCGACGTTTCAAAGTACTACTTCTTCATTTTCTTAATGCATAAATTATGCTTGATCACTGGGGAAAATATTCATAAATTCTTAAAGGCTAACGCGTTTTCTTTACATATTGCGCAATTCCTGTACATAAAGCGATTTGATATTTTTCGTTATTTTTGCGATGGAACTGAAACTGTTGAGGAAGGCCTGGAGGTGGAGCATCCATGGGTTACGGGGGCAGGAGGTAGCACACGCACATGGCGCCGACCCAACACCGGAGGGCAGGTTGCAGTTCCAGGTATAGTGCGCCCACACTCGCGCCCACACGCCAGCGCGCCGTGTAACTGTTCCAGCTTGCGCCGCTCGCAAAGTAGCACGCCTGCAAATGCTAATGTATGCGCTGACGATAAGACACGGACGGGGCGGCGCAGACCCGTCCGTAAATGACCAAAGACTTCGACAATTTCTCGCTAATTCCATCAAACAAATACAACCTCGGGGCTGCCATAAACCCACATCCCCCGATACAGGGAACAGTGGATTGCGGATTGACGGAGGGCGTTCGTCACAGGCTCGGCGGATTTGCTTCTTGTTGCTTTGGCTCCCCCCCCCCCCCCTGCGGTCATCGGGGGCATCTGGGACGTGAGCGATTTCGAATTCGCTTCGGTCATTGCCAGAGAGATTGAAGGTCAACAGAGCCCCCTCGCTCTTGCCTCCCGCGAGGGATGCATGTGCGGGCTGGAATGGGTGCGCCTAATAAAATCC
>NC_051407.1:38025076-38025328 GCF_015228065.2 Penaeus monodon
GTCCCTCACCCTTCTTTATATTTATTCATGTATCGGTCGCTCTTTTTCCCACTCAACAGGACAAGAAGCCGTTATATGACCTGTATGGATTATACGATTTTTGTTTGCTGATGCTTGCTCACCTTGTAGCTGGTAAATAGACAGTGTTTATTTTCATTAGCAGCATTGTTATTTTGTATTCATTCCCTAAGTGTGTGTATTTATCATGGGTTGAGAGCAATCTGACAAAGAGTTCGTTAACCCCCCCCCTCC
>NC_051407.1:38025786-38026634 GCF_015228065.2 Penaeus monodon
GTATGTGTGTCTGTGAGTGTTTTGCCATGGTAATAATGAACATTTTTTTCTTTCCGCAGGTATGTGACCCTATTTGACCCGATGAGAGGGCGCGGAGGTCACGTGAGTATCGGGACGTGAGGTCAGGAGTCAGCTTTTCTCCCCCGCCTCTTATCCATGTGTTTCCTCTCACCCCAAACATTGCCGGGACCACAGAGGAATGCTCGAGGAATGACTGGCTCGGTGGATCATTGACAATGATTTTGTGATATGCTCGTTGTTTCTGGCGGGGGTGAGGGACTGGGTACAATTATGTTGCTGTTTTTGTATTCTCGCCTTTTACACGTTTTAAATGTTGCCTTTTCATGCTCCCATGATATGCTTTTATTCCTTGCGCAAGGAAGGAAAACTTGAAATAATCATGAACGGATTTGCTCAAACTTCGAAAAGTTTGTTGTTCTTTACGTAACGAGTAGGCTGTTTTTGATTTTTTTAAAGTGAACCTTCTTTTGGCATTGATATCTACCCCACCCCGCCCACCCACAGTCATGAAACGTTTGTTGGAAGTAATCTTAACGCGATTTTGAAATTAAAAGATAAATAACCCTTCTCTAATTTCGTCTTTCCCCCACCGGCGGTTGAAATAATTGGGGGAAAAGCGTTTCATCGTGATGGGGGGAAATGTTGCACTATGAGGATTAAAGAACTCCAGATTCAGTCTCGAATCATACACTAATTGCACCTCCCTCACTCCCCTCCTTTCTCTCCTAGCCCACAACCCCGACCACCTCCTTTACTCCCACCACCGTCCTTCCCTAGCCCCCCCCCCCTTCTTCCATGCAGTCTCCTACCTCCATTAAAGCACTTAT
>NC_051407.1:38026689-38030159 GCF_015228065.2 Penaeus monodon
ATTGTTGTGATTACCGTTCAGCGTTTGTGATTACGACCAATCGTTCTGGGGAAAGGCTGGTGGTAGTTGGGGTATAGGGGGTTGGGGTCAGAGTGAGGAGGGGTAATAGGGCAGATTGGTAAGGGAAGGGCATTGGGGAAAGTGTGGGGAAGGAGTGGTTCTGGAAGGAAGTGGGGGAAGGGGGGGAAGGAGTGGGGGAGGGGGTAATAGACGCTATGGGACTTGGGAAAGGGGGAAGAAAGGGGATGTTTATAAATAGGCTAAGAGAAGAAAGGGAGAAAGAGCAGTTGTAAATAAAGGAGTTGGGGGAAGGGTGGAAGGGCAGGGGTTGTTGCGGCGGACGAGGGGGAGCAGTGGTTTGCGCGTGAGGTCAGGGCAGTAACTCCGGGCGATTAGGAGGCTCGTGAACGCCGAAGAGGGACTTGGCAAGACGGTGCGGCGCCTGCTTGGGGTGGACAGAGGGGGGGGGGGGAAGGTGGGCTGGGTCGAAGCGCGCTTGATTGCTTGGTGGAAAGTTTGGGGGTATTTTCTTTTTCGTGTATAGTTTGATTCGTTGAATTATTTACTGAATTTAATTTGAGGGAGAAGGATTAGGTTGATGTATGTCATTTTTAGAGCGTCAGTTTCCATGGTGATTTCGATAATTTCGAGGAGATTGCAACGAATTACATTAATGACACGTTAAGCCCTTGTTGCACAGAACAAAACAGTTAAATATCGGGTGATTTAAACAGTCAACGACAACGGCATTGCACCTGTACACCAAAACGACAAACAAATACTACTTCTTACTTCACCTACTCGCCTGCTTGAATCGGCGAAAGTGTCGTTTATGGAAGCCTGTTACGAATGGAAGCACTGAAACACTCGGCTGCTTCTGCGTGTGTAATCGAGACACTCCGGGGACGGGTTTGGGGCGGAACGTACCCAGCCGTGCTTGGCCTCTGCTTGCCGGCCTCTCCAGCGGGGCGTGCGGGCAGCTCCACGGATATCGGGTATCGGGTATCGCGTTCGGCTGGGCCATGTCGTTGGACTCGGTTAGACCGCAAAGACTTAAAAGTTGTTTTCCTTCGTTGATTTGTTGGGTTTAAAGGGTTTGGCAGCGCCCTCGAGTGCAGGGCTCGCGTGTTGGGCCTTGTTCGTATGCGGCGCTGGAAGGGGATTCGGGGTTAATTTGAATACGTAGACAACCTTTACGCTCCGGGCATTACAAAGCCTACACGTGGAAGAGGGACTGACTGAAATCTTGGGCACATGCAGAATTACTTTACTTGCCTTGAACTTATATATGAATTACGGTAAGATTGGTGATTTGAAATACTGCTGCTCTGGAATGATCTACCTCTGGGATTTCCTGATGATTTTTTTCGCAATGTGGTACGGGGATGATACCATACAACTCCCGGCCATGGTTGGGGCGTGGTAGGTTAACCGCATTTGTAGTACCCGAGGTGAAGCGAAGGTGACAAGAAAATCCGAGAAAAGCCGGGGTCAGCAGGTCTGCCAGCCAGCGCCGTACCAGCTGACGACGAGGAGGTGGCTGGGGTGTAATGGGGACGGCGGGCGAACGCTTGTAAGGACACGTAAGGTTAGGTCATGGGAGCGCGATGTTGAACGCAATTAGGATGATTATTCCGCGATGTGCTGATGACGGGAATGGGGCAAGGAAAAACGCTCGCGACGCGGGAAATCGCATCGGTGGTTTGGCGGCGGGAAAAGAAGGGCAGTGGTTAAGGAGGAAGGTTACGGTGAGATGCTAGCAGCAAGAAAAACGGTAAAACCCCGGTTGCATCACAGCCGCCGGCGATACGGCCAGAGATGGGATGCCGAGATAACCGCGACCGGCAAGGCCACAACAAACTGCCGTTCCACCGAGAAAAAGACCGACGCTCGGCCGATAAGCGGATCTAGGATGGCGTTATCAGCTGGCAAGCACGCTCAGCTGGGTGCTTGCTCAGGCAGGCGGCATGAGGGTCCGACAGGAATTCCCCGGCGGCTCTGGAGCACCGCCGACTTCCTCTCTGCCAGTCGGGCGCCTGCACGACCCGCCCGAACCGCCCGTGGGACTCGCGCGGGTCGGTACGGATCTTTCGCCCTCGCCGTGAGGGAAAACTCCTTTAGCTCTTCGTTTCATTTCCTCGACCAAGCCGCACCAGAGGGGCGTGAGAGAGTGGAGGGAGAGGGGAGGGGGTGTAGGGGGAGGAGGGACGGCATTCCCCCCCCACCCCCCCACCCCAGAAATCCGGCCCAGCCACTCGAACCGCCCGGGCACCCATTTTTTTAATTGTACTGGAGTTGCTTCATGTCACCCGAGCCAGCTGTCTTGGCACTCACTCTTGGCTCCCTCCTTCTCTCCTTCCCCGCACCGCCTCTTCTCCCTCCCCCCTTTCTCCTTCCTCCGCACCCCGCCCCTCCCTCTCTTCTCCCTCGCTGCCTCACATCTTCCTCCTTCCCATCCCATTCCCCCTCACCTCCCTCCCCCATTCACCCCCCCCCTTGGTCCGCCTCCGCTCCGAGTGACGCACGCTTCCTCCTCTCAAGGGTGACTCCATTGTGGCTCGTGAGACGGGGCGGCGCGGTTGCGACTCCCGCCCTTCCCCCTCATTTACATAGTGGGTGGGGGTGGGGCGGTGGGGGGCAAGGAGAGGGACATGGGGAAAGGGGCGGGCAATTAGATCATGCTGGTAATGCTCTACACGTTTTAATATTGGTGGGAAATGGGAAGGACTAGTAGCAAGTTGAGTCACGGTGAGGACTGTGAGTCAGCGGGCAGGCACGCCGCACCCCGTCTGTGTCACCCTCCCACCCTTACACCAACCAACCCCTCCCGCGGGCCCCCTGCAAGGCCCCTCCCTTCTACAGGCCCCCCTTCCCCCCATAGCTCCCCTTCGAGCCTTCCCCTCCCCTCCCCTGGCCCCATCCCTCCCTCGCCCCTTCCCTCCCTCTCGCTCTGCTGTGCTTCGCTTGCCGAATTCGTTGTATGTCCTTTAGTTTAGTTTTGGTATGTGTGTGCACTTCCAGGTGTGGCTGGGAAATGCGCGCTCGTATTGGGTTTGGGTGATTATGAAGGCTAGTGGACTGTGTGATGTTTTTTTTTCCTTCTTTAGAATTTTCCTTTTGCGTTCTTTTCATCGGCCTGTAAATAACCTTGGGGATTTACTTCTCATCTAAATTCTAATCGTGAGATATTTTCCTTCACAGAAATAATTTCAGAAAATTCAGAGCTATTTGTGCCGTTGGTGATTCTTATCAGTTCATACTGGTTCCGTTTCCTCATGGATGTCCTCATCGCTCGCATGGGATGTTCTCATGCTGATCAAGTTCACGCTGTTCACGTCGCCTGTTTTGTGCGCTGTCTACAGCACGTTCCCTCCCACCCATGTCACTTTTCTCATTTTAGAAGGAATGTATAAGGTATGAAATGAAGAGTAAGGGAAGCGGAGGGCGCAGTGACTCGGTTTATAAGCACG
>NC_051407.1:38030238-38030395 GCF_015228065.2 Penaeus monodon
CTTCTAGTGAATGAGAGTTCCGTATGTTTATTGCTCTCACCTGTTCATGACATGTTGGAGGGGAATCTATGAGGTGGGCGTGGCACTTGGCAGACGTTAGCATGTGGGAGGCGAACAGGTGTCTTGAAGAACGTACTTTGTGCTTGACTTCGAGAGA
>NC_051407.1:38030427-38034202 GCF_015228065.2 Penaeus monodon
ATGTCAGCTTGGAATAACTGATGCCTTCGGAGGCTTGTGTCCTCTGACGAATGTCGACCATGTATCCGAGGTTCATGATGATGGGTAATGTGGGAGAGAAGGGGGGGGAGGATTGGTATTTGGATGGGTAAAGGGTAGTGGATAGAGAGGGAGGATAGAATAAAGAAAGACGGACGAGGGAGAGTGAGCGAGCGTGTGGGTGTCATTATTACACCTGTAATTTGTTGTTGTTTTTAGAAGTTGCAAATAATCACCATTTGAATATGTCACAAGGTTTATTTTGCCTTATGTTGCGTATCATAAAATGATCCTATTTGATGCAAATGATTCGTTCCGTTGGAGTAGAGAATAGTCAACAAAACAAAACTGACGTCAGAATCGACGCAAAATCGCCGGAAAACGAGTTTGACGCCTTCTTTGACATCCGGTTCGGAAACGTCGCTCCTTAGATGTCTGGGTGTAAACCATATTTTCTCGGAAAAAATGAACCGCCGACTTGCGCGCGGAGAAGGCGGTGTAATCACAGCTAAACCAACCACGAGAGTTACAGCTTGCGACACTGGTTTAGTTTTCTTGTGGAAATGGATGATTGATGTGTCGTGGACATGAATCAGCGTCCCCAACTTTTCGTTTGTATTGCTGTTATTATTTTTTTAACGTGTGGAAATTGAGGCTCGCGTTGGGGTGGATTGTGCAAGCGGTGCAAGTGTCGACCAGATGGGACCTTCCCTTTGCTGCGACGAAAACACACATTGTCGAGAATAGTTTTTTCTCGGTAGCTGGTAGACTGCTTCTCATAATTTCCCGTTCATTAAGTAACAGCAGGACGCACCAACAAGGAACGCCGACGTCATCCTGTTACAAAGAAAACGTCACATGATGTCCACGCGGCACCCTGCGCTATGACATCATCTTTTCTCAAGATGTTGGGGATTCTCGCAGTACGCGATTTTTGACTTCCAGGAAATGCTTCCGCAAGCCAAATATATGCGTCTCTTGATCAGAGGTTTTCCTTCTACGTCGCGGCGGCAGCCCTTCTCCACATGTTGACGTCGGCGGCGGGGCTAGTATCATCTTTTACGCATTTGTATTCTTGATATACACTCCGCGTGCAAGAATATGCCGGCTCAGTTAAGCACGTGTTAGGGGTGCACTTAAAAAATTGGGTCACCACCACACATTCTCGCGCCGTGGCGTGATGGAGCGTGACTTCTTGTTGTCGTCACAGGCAGCGTGCTTGCGTCACCACCTCCTCGCTTGCACTCACGAGTGGTGATTCGCCGGGCCCTCACAAGGCTCCCTTGGCACTCTCCCGCCGCCGCTGACGTTGGCCAAGATCATTCATTCAGTGTCTTATCTTGTTTCGCTGTATTATTGCTATTATCACTACCATTGTTCTTGTAATCGTTGCCATTGATATTGTTAATGGTTTTCTTGTGATAGGTCTAGTATTTTCTAAAGTTTCTTGTGTTTTCCTAAATGCTTCTGTTATTCTTTACACCGCCCTGGCTTTTGTTGCTCGAGCGCTCTCGCTTCCTCGCTTTTGTCTTGTCTCGTTGACCCTCGTGCAGAGAGTGCCCGCGGCTCCCTCGAGATCGGCTTACTGACCCTCGATTTTTCACTCTTTTTCGTCCTCGCCATGCCCCGCCTTTTTATTTTTAGTTTCTTCCGTTTTCTACGTCAGTTTTATGTATTTTTCGTGTCCTTTCTCTTCTTTCCATGGTCATCTCCCGCGACCCCCGATGCATCACTTCTCGCCCAGACATTTCATGTGCAAATCCCATCTTTACTTTCACTTCCGTTGGGCACTGTTGGCCTTATTCCCCTCATCCTCTCCGCCTCCTGCTTCCTCACGCACACGTCCGTTCCCCTACTCCGTCCCCTCATTACGTTCCTCTCCCTTCCGCCCTTCCTCTCCCCTCACTCCCTTCCCCCTCTCCCCTTCTTCTCGCCCAGCCTCCCGTCCTTGTTCCAGCTTCTCGGCATTCGCTCCCTTCCACCTTCCCTACCTTTCCCCATTCCTCTTCCCTTCTCACTTCCCTGATTCCTCTCTACTCCCTTCTCCTCTCCGTCCCCTCCTTTCCTCTCCCTCCCCCTGCCCCCTCGTCTTCCCCCTCCTCTCTTCCCCCTCCCTTTCCTTCCTCTCTTCCCCCTCCCTTTCCTTCCTCTCTTCCCCCTCCCTTTCCTTCTCTTCTATCCCTCCCTCCTTCCTTCCCCTCTTTCCCCTCCTATCATCTCCCGTTATTCTCCCGTCATTTCCTTCCTGCCTTCTTCTCACGCTCCTCCCCACCTCTCCCATCCTCCCCAATCTATCCCTCATTCCCTACCCGAGCTCTCCCCTCCCTCCCCTCTCACCCCTCCTTCCCTTGACCCCCCCCCCCTTCCCGTTATCTCGCGCGTGCCCTTCTATCGCCAGACGGACACGTGTCCGCCGGGCTTGATGCGGGAGGCCGGCTCTTGGCCCACTAAGGCGGAGTGTCAAGGGAACCTTCTGGGCCACTTGGTTGTGCTCTTGCGACTTGCCTCCTGGGACTATCTGTTTCGGGGCATTTCTTTCCTTTTTGCTGTTCGGAATTGTAACAGTTATTGATGTAGATGGTTGCTTTTCATATGTGGTTGTCGAAACTTTTTCTCATGACCGAGTCGAAATGGGCTTTTAATTGACGTTAGAGGAAAGAAGCTCTTGGTGTGCGATATCGACTTGGCTCAGATAGATTCGCCATGGTAAGCAGGATTTCGTTCGATGAATTCAAGACAAGACTTGCATCCCGGAAAAGAAATATGCATTGTGATGGTGACGCGGTTCGTAATCGATTCAATCGTGAGTTGGCCCCGCTTCTTTGTCCTCGGGAGGGGGAGGGGGGATGGAGATCCTGCAACGTGCAATGCGACGATTTCGGAAGCTTACGGAGACTTCGGCGAGTCTCGGGTTTTGCGCGTCTCTCGATTCGCCTTGCTCGGGCTCCCTTACTCGTGTCCGTGTGGAGGGGAATATTTCTCTCGCGGCGCCGACTGGCTGATAAGTAGATGCCTTCATTGAGGGCGGCGTGGGGACGTGTAAGCGGGTGGATTTAACGTCGTGCGCTCGGTAATGGTTCCTGACGGCTCTTTTTCATATTAAAATTCGCCCTCACACGACTAAGTCACGCGTGCCTCAGGAGCCTAAAGAGGATGGGGAAACATAGCGGCGCCTGCAACCTCGTCTCTCCTCGCCCACGGTATGTATGGCCAGCGGGCGGGTCACGTGACTG
This sequence comes from Penaeus monodon, assembly GCF_015228065.2. Taxonomy (NCBI): domain Eukaryota; kingdom Metazoa; phylum Arthropoda; class Malacostraca; order Decapoda; family Penaeidae; genus Penaeus; species Penaeus monodon. The sequence goes on from NC_051407.1 coordinate 38,033,679, forward strand.
GGTGCAGAGTGGGCATGGGGCCGCACTCGAGGAGGCATTGTCTGACTGGCTACGTGTCCGAATGGGAGCCAAATTAATTGGGCGGCTGACTGGGGACACAATAGCGCCTCTTTTTTCCAGGATCCAGCGTGTGTGGAAGAATTGAAAGTGACTTGGGCCACCTTTGGACTAAGTTTAATCGGTGTGGGATTTTAAGTAATAATAAATCTGAATGGGTTAGATTAGGCTGCTCGAAAGTTTAGTTAGGGGTCATTCTTTTGTTACGGAATTTCTCGGTGGGTAGCCGCCATTATTCGTGGGAAATACGGTCGGATCTCTCAACATTTGGAAGTCGCTGAATCACGTTTAGAAGGCATTAGGAGGCCCCTCTTTTCTAGTTTTCACTTGCGCCAAGCCGAGGGGAAAAGTAGGCTCAGGTGCGGTGCGGTCGGAAGTGCTGATAGCTGGGACAGAGGGTCATGGGCGGGGGAGGGGGATGAGGGAAGGGGTGTTGGTCGGCCGCGGGAGGATACAGGAAAGACGCG
>NC_051407.1:38034221-38034791 GCF_015228065.2 Penaeus monodon
ATCGTAAACAAGTCCTGCCATTATTTAAATGCTGCATGATTGTCTGTGATCAGGCGTCTATTTGTTGCGGTGAATGGCCATTTTTCTTCTTTTTCTTTCTTTTCTTCGTTCATGGATACTGCAATGCGACAGTTGGATGATGTGGCGAGGCTGCTGCTACTGGTGTTCGTGCACGCCCATTCACTCGGCTTCAGTACCGCCCTTGTGTAAACGCCAGCGGAAGCATTTGGGAAACGGGCGGGATTGGGATGAAGATTATGTATTTCTTGCGCCTATTTCTTAGTGCATTAGGATTGGATATGTATATAATCAGCGATTTGCATAGCATTCAGACACATTATACTTCTACACGAACTGACTAAATTTAGATTCTCGGTGATACAGTATAGAAAACCGTGTAAGTTCACTTCATAAATTCTAGCGAGTCTATATATATTTTTGTGCTCGGGATAGTATTGAAAGGAGACTAATAAATAGCCCCATTTTTTCCCTCCTGAGAAACCACGATGAATGAGGAGACCTGGGCACGTCAGAGCGGCAGGAATGCGAGGGCGCGGCGCCAAGGGTCAC
>NC_051407.1:38034820-38035259 GCF_015228065.2 Penaeus monodon
ACGGCTTCCAAATACCTAACGTAAAGAAAAAAGTGGTTGTGTTTTTTGAAAGATGTAGTCTTTAAAAAGCGATACTAATGTGTGTCAAGGGAGATTTTTTTTAGATGAGGAATTTTCGATTGATGGAGTATGGGGATTTTTCATGAGAATATGGGGGGGGGGGGCGAGAGTAGATTGTGCTGGGGTTACGCATGCCTGTGGTGTGTCAGGAAGGAGAGAAGGGGAGTGGGCGGCCGTGCTGAGTGGGCGGGTAAAGAGGAAAAATGTTGGTGTTGAAGTGAGGCCTCAGAAAACACCTTCCTCTTGTGGGCCTATTTTTATGGTTTTTTTTTGTATGGCGTAGACGGGACGTGGCACGCGCGTATGTACTACACTCTCACGGTCACACACGCACACTCTCACACGCTAGATCTAGATCTAGACCTTGCATTCACGCATG
>NC_051407.1:38035516-38035613 GCF_015228065.2 Penaeus monodon
GGCACAGCATGAAAGGGCTCTGTCGTTTTCGATTAGCTCCCGATATCTTAATCAGCTTTTAGGGACTAGGCATTGAGGTATTGAGGGATGTATGATA
>NC_051407.1:38035718-38035931 GCF_015228065.2 Penaeus monodon
AACACGAGAAACGAGCAATTTAGAAGTCAGATTTGCTTTGAACCAATTAGCATAATTACACAGACCAAGGCCGACGGTAATGTGTTAATTGAGACACACGGCGTAGCGATTGGCGTGATAAATCGGGTTATAAAGATACACCGAAGATCGATACACCGTCTTGGTAGTGATTGTATCTTTGAGAACCTTTTTATCGTGTGGAAGTAGGAATGC
>NC_051407.1:38035975-38036495 GCF_015228065.2 Penaeus monodon
GTGCTCATTTCCCTCCGTCAGTGCGAAGGAAAGTAAGTTCGAGTCTGCTTTGTCATGGTTCGTGTGTGCCATTTGCTGTCGTTGTGTAGAAAGTCCTTTTGTCAAAAAATTCTCAGACTGTTTAGTTTATTCATGCTTCCCTCTTGCTTCCATTCCACGTACTGTCATTGTCGAACGATCGCCGGGTCTTTTTTTATTCGTTTTTGGTTCATCTTAACCTGTTTTCTCTTCGCCCTGGTGTCTTTTTTCTGAAATATTGTCCAGAAAACGGCCTATGTGATCCTTTTGTCGAGAAAATATTTTCTATTTGTCCTAGGGTTATCACTTCCTGTTACATCTCCATTGTTGTTATCACTTTTGACCCAGCAGCTTCCCTTTTCTCTTAGATGATTGCTTTGTTTGTATTTATGACCTTTATTTCTTTATTTCTGTGTCGTTTTTCATTTTCTTCGTTTCCTGCATAAGCTTTGAACTCTGCGTATTCGGCGTAGTTTCCCTTCTACGTCTACATTTGGCCATA
>NC_051407.1:38036956-38039383 GCF_015228065.2 Penaeus monodon
CGCCAGGTGGCTAAGTATGTCCCGGGGAAATGTTCGCTCCCCTTGCGGTCGCACCCGGAAACCAGGTAACACGAGTTTCCCTTAAACACACTCCCAGACCAGTACGTTTTTTTTTTTTGCGCGTTTTGTTTTTCGGTCGTTTTGTGCGCACGGTGAATGCTTTGTTAGAGACTGGAATGTGTCCGCATTGCAAGGCGTACTTTGAAACGAGAAGGGAAATCACGTGTCTCCGAATCGTTTGAATCGGGAGTAGCCCAGACAGTTATTGTGCCGTAACTGACGACATGATAATGAATGGACAGGAAAAAGACTCGGAGATGAATGGAGACTTTTGCCGCCCGTTCTCTTTGTTAATGGATGTCGGAGGTAGCATATATGACCCAAAAAAAGTCGCAAATGATAGCCAGAACCTGCCAGGCCTGACAGTGATTTAAATGGTATTTTGTAATTATCGTGAGGAGGTGAAGCCCTCGGGGCATCAAACGGTCGTCGCGAAGACATCAGTCAGAAGAGATTTATCACCAGAGGCTCGTGCGGTGGAGGCGAAAGGACGCGAACCTGTAGACATTAACTAGATTCGAGTGCACGGAAGTACACCAAAGTCTGGGTGTATTTACTGAGACTTTGAAGCGCATATGACAGACAGCTCCGTGGTTGCACTGCTCTCCTTATGACGAGTCGGCCAGCGGTAAGAAACTTCAGTAGTGACAGCGTTTACTTCAGCAGCCCTCAAAGTGTAGCTGGCTTGACCCGTGAAGGATTATAGTCCTTGTGATGCATTCCCTTTCTGGTGCTTCCCAGGTCCTATAAGGAAACCTTGATAGGCGCTGAATTAAGAACATTGCTCGAAGTCTTAGAGGTTCTTGCTTGACGTCACGGAGTTTGGGCTGTTCGTCCTTCACGCATGTCGTCCACGCGGGGAATTAATTCACGCCGGTCGTAAATCAAGTCGGGATCTTTTCCTCTTCCCCTTTGTTTGTCTTTTTCTTCGTAGGAGCGACCTCCCCCCCACCTTCGGTTGCCCTTTTTGTGCCCAGCGTGGATACATTGAAGGACGTGGCGTGGTGGGGTGTGACCAGCGGCCATTCTGACGCTACTCTTATGTAAGGCGGCAGTATAACAGCTATGTCACCTTCGGCGGTACTCCCGGACGGTGTTACAGGGGCGTGACGGCAGTACAGTTTTTAAGGAAGCGCGTTGTTAATGTTTTGCCGCATTCGAGCGTGTACTCCCACGCGCACAGAAGTTAGACTTGTTGATTTAAAGTCAATTTAATTACTAGTGTTGGCTTGGGCGTGGCCGACGTGTGAACAGGATAACCATTACTTTTGTTTGGAGGTTCACTTGTAGGTTTCTGTTAAGTCAATAGTTGGTCTGTTGTAAGCAAGCCAAGAAGGAAGTGAAGATTTGACGGAAGTACATCAACAAATGCCACGAGTGAAGCCGTGGCAGCACGGGGGAGGGGGAGGGTAAGATCAGGCCCCTAGCGAGAGACGTGCCAGAAGGGGATATGGGTGCCAAGGCCTGCTCGCCTCTTCACTAGAAGAGCCGAGGGCGCGTTCTAACGTCGAGAATTTGCATGTATCAGGAGATGCAATTTGTCTGGTGTTTTGGCGAGGCGGTTTCGAAAGCGTATTCCTTTTACAGTCCGATTGTTAATGGATTAATTGGATTCGGTGTCGATCAGATGCCTCGGAAAACGTTGGCGGGAGAAGGCGAACAGTTTGTGAAACCGTGGGTGGGACTTGTGCATTATCTAAATGGTCTTCGCGGACTTACGGAGCGAGGGACGGACGTGCTTCACGCAGCGTGACTCATTGGTACTGTGGGCGGTGTTTACTCATTGTAGAAACACGAGCAAGGTCAGTGTGTATCCCTACAACGTCAACTCGCACTCCCTTCTACACTGCTGTAGGATAGGCTCTCGCCCTCTTTCTTTACTCGTTTTGAAAGTGATTTAGAATATGGCCAGTAGATTGATATGATAACTATATTAATCTAAAGTGAAGAGACTTCCGAGTGGTCCTCACATTATAGTTATATTAATTAATATAGTTTTCATACCAGTTCCTCACATCTTGCATCTGCATGAGACTTCCCGAATAATACTGTTGACAAAGCGTGAGAGGGTGTATGAATAAAGGGGGGGGGAGCCCAGACGGTAGCTGCTCTATATTGACAGTGAGAGTAATACGTCCCTCTTCGCGCGCTGAGTTACCGATTCGACTATGGGTGCTAAATCCTTAGAAATACGTGATACTCTTATAAATTAAGAAATAAAAAATATGGGTTGGTATATCTTATTCTGTCTGTGCGTTCTTTCTGGGTGTTGTTCGTGTCTTGCTTTTTTGTGTGGGTTTTTTGTATTTTTTGTATATAAATATATTCATTTTGATAAGATATTAGTAACTGTTTATTATATTAATA
>NC_051407.1:38039990-38043243 GCF_015228065.2 Penaeus monodon
GTCGCTATGAACACATTTTGGTTTTCGAAGTTAGTTTCCAAAGTTTTCTTGCCTCATCACTGGCGGCGCTGAATGGAATGCCGAAGTTGTGATTCCGAGGAAGTTTGCGAGCTTATGCCGTCTGTCCAGAGGAGCGGGATTTGGCATAATTAATGAAGAGGCGACGATAATGAAGAGAATTAAATTCGGGTCGGTATGTGGGGTTAATTGAAAGGGAATTCTTTTTTACTGGAGAATGTTGCTTTGTTCATACGACGGTCAGCGGCGAGTACGTTAGTATTAGTGTGTATGGATGGAGAGCTGTTTTGGAGTCAAGGGAAATAGTGTTTTCTTCAGTAGCATGTTATTGCCGACAGGCTATTAGAACTTACATTAGCAAAAGTGTAGGGGTGGTTTTTCAACTGGACTTTGTCGAGCAGGCACAATTGAGTTTCCCCCTAGATCCCTCACTCTGTTGTTGTCTTTGGATCGGATTCACGAGAAAGATTTCCCCCTTTTCCGCAAGCAGGCCATTGCGACTTGTATGCTTTCGACGTCTAAATTGTATTTATCGCCTGGAATGGAACCGTAGGGACGGGTGTGTGACAGAAGGGAGGGAGGGGCGGTAGGCAACCCCCCGGGTTGCTGGTTCCGGCGGGTGATTTTCAAGGTGTGGCTCTTGCCCTGTAGATGTGACCTTGCCCATCGCCCGGCCACTCCCAGCTGGCCGGTCGTTGCCCAACCAGGCCAGTGCCTACCTTGCTTCGCAACGGGAACTTGTGGGCGGGCACCGGCGAACCGACATGCGTGCGAACTCCATGTCAGGTAGATATATGGTCACGTCGAGCGCGGCTGTCAGGTGCCGCTGCCTGGCCCCCGAGGTCCCCGTGCCAGGGGGGCGGCCGCCGCAGCCCCAGCCCTCGCGCGGGGGCGGTCGGCCGGAAAAAGTATGCTAAGTAACGCGATTTTTTCCTTCGTGTTTGCAACAATGGCCGAGGTCACGGATAGCCCTTTGTCGGCGATTAAAAAGCGGAAGTTGACTGCAGCAACGCTTCGTGCTTATGCGAGGATGTCGACTTTCTCAGAGAACGGTTAGGCGTTTTCCTATTTTTACCAACGGTGGGGGGAAAAAAAAACAAACGATAACGTTGGTTAAGATTTCCCTTGTATTATCAGCTCAAAGCCTTCAACAGAATCCAGGAGAGATAATCCCGCTATTCTGTTCTGAACCCTTTTAGTTTTTTGAGATCGCATCAAAGGAGATTAGAGGCCCCTTCCGTGCTGAATAGCTGTTGATCTTAATTGAGTTACGTTTTACCGATCATCATGCTGTAAACTGGGTAAAGGGAGTTGTGCACTGGCATTCAAGAGAAAATCGTTGTAACATTGTTGCAGGTGTTCATACGCGAACATTTTCCCATATCCCAGAATAGTGTTTTTCATGTTTTCTTTTTCCCCGTTAAATACTTGCAGAATTTCGACTAATAATTTTGCTTTTAGCTGGCACCCTTGATATTTATTGGACAGTTGCCCAGTCATGACATATAAACACAAACTAGTTACTCTGCAATTCATTTTCCTGAGATAACACAGAATGAATTGTGCTTTCTCTTTACCGGACAAAATTCTGCCTGCATGTTTATGTATGCATTCCGGTGTTTGTTTTATGAATGTGTCCGCTGGAGAGAAACATGCCATGAGTGCGTGTCGATGTCGAGCTGAAGGGGTTATTGTCATTGTTGTGGGTTATTAGTGCGGGAGAGTCCGCTGACATGCTTGGTTAGATGACCACGCTCCAGTAATTAGGTGTGTGATGCGATCTCCCTCTCCTCCCACCCTCTTCTTCTCTTCTCCTTCCCTTCCTCCCTTCCTCCCTCTTCGCCTCTCCGTCCTCCTCTTCTCCCCCCCCCCTTTCTCTCATCTTACCACCTCTTTCTTACCCCTTACCTCTCCTTTTCTCCTCTTCTGCCCCTCGCCTTTCCCCTTCCTCTCCTTACCTTTTCCCGTCCTCTTCTCCTCCCCTTTCCCTTTCCCTTCATTATTCCTACTCCTCTCCCTCCTCTCCCCCCCTCCCTCTCCCTCCTCTTCCCCCCCTCCCTCTCCCTCCTCTTCCCCCCCTCCCTCTCCTTCCTCGTGCACTTTATAGAAGGCTTGATCGTGGCCACCGGGATGCGAGGGAGGCTGTCAGGTAGATAAGATCTGACGAATGTCTCCATGCTTAAGAGTCATTAGTAGGAGGGAGAGAAGGGGCCAAGAGCAAACATGGGGCGGCGTGGCGAAGGTGCACCTGAGGCTCGGAAGGTGAAGGGTAGGGCGAAGGAGGCTGCGCGTGAAGGTGAGGCGAATGGGTGGGGGGGGGGGGGATCCCTGTCCGACAGGCGATGACGTCACCTTTCTCTCTCCACTTCCGCCAGTCTTCCCTGCCCTTTGTCCCGACGCCGCCCAGTACCCGCCGCGGTGGGAGAGATGATGCTGGACAAAAGATGATCAGCTGTTCACGGCGAGCGTTGTTTATGGTTTAGGATGTTGTATGGCGTGGGTGTGTCGATAAATTCTTATGATAAAGGGGCCTCCGTCAGTACATGTTCTCGCGGCACAAGTTCGCATGCTAGATGGGCACCTGGCAAAGTAACCATTGTTCGGAAGAGTCATCTCATTGTTTGAGCGTGCAGTCATAGCTTACCCGACGAATGCCTCTTGGTGGGGGCAACTTAAAACGCCTTGTCCGTGAAGACGCGTCGGAGGCCAGCCCGTAATCTCCCTCGAAAGCGTGTATACACACCAAACACCCCAGCTCCTGTCAACATTCCACGGAACAGCGGACCGTTATGTGCCGTACGTTAGCTTAGGTCGTACGTCCGGGAACTGCCCAGGTCGCGCGGTTTTCTTTTTTCTCTTGTGTTTTTTTTCCGTTTCTTACGCCGTGCGATCGGTTGGGCCAAAGAGTACCTCATCGTGGCGTGCGGGCAGCCACGCGTGACGGATAAGCGCGCTCCGGTACATCACCAGGTCTCCCCTCCCCGCCCGTGCATGTTATTGTGTAGATGGAAGTGGTGGTGGAAAAAAATAAAGGGAGATCATAAAGTGGCGAGAATGCGAAGGGCGTCTTGATTCATGTTAAATTATAGAACGTCTGATCGCAGATTCGGCCACAGCGTAAGTGCCCTGGACATGAGCACAACGCCATGTTATCAAGTAGATCTAGCGGGATCTACCTGACGGGCGGTCGGTGTGTTCATCTGAACTCGGCTTTAGGACAAGGTACTGAAACGGC
>NC_051407.1:38043334-38045380 GCF_015228065.2 Penaeus monodon
GTGGGGGGGGGGGACTGCGACATTAGGAGAAACGGAAAATGCCAAGGAAATGGAATGAGGAAGTCAAATCTCGAGATTGTTTTTTATGCTTGTATCTGCACCGTACATGTTATGCCACTCTGTTTCGGCCACACGAGTAGTTACGGGGAATGAGGCGAATAAAAGTTGTATACGCCTATTAATGTTTTATTTTAAAAGAGAAATCAGACATAGGCATTCTAAAATTAACAGGATCAGAAAGAAGAGTAAGGAAAATACAATCACAGAAGAAAAAAAAAAAAAAGAAATATCAATCAGGTTTTCCGTAAACGTCGTTGGATGGATGCGGGCCGTGTGGGGCCTTGAGGCGAGAGGGATGAGTTGTACGTCGTGGTGGCGAGGATGGTGGAGGGGGAGGGGGAGGGGGAAGGGGAAGGTGGGGGTAGGAGGAAGTGGGAGGGGGTGGTGGAGAAAAGTGGAGATGGATTTGGCGGTGGAGAAATGTGTAGATGGAAGTGGTGGTGGAGAAAGATGTAGATGGAAATGGTGGTGGAGAAATTTATAGTGAAGGTGGTGGTGGTAATTAGAGGTGGAGGAGGGTAAGAGGGGGGGGGCGCGACGATGAGGTAGGGAGTAAGAGGTAGTGATGGAGAAGGATGTAGATGGAGGTGGTAGTGGAAAAGGTATAGTGGAGGTGGAGAAAGATGTAGATGGATTTGGTGGTGGGGAAAAGTGTAGATGGAAGTGATGAAAAATGTGTAAGTGGAGGTGAAGAAAGGGTAGTAGGTGGAGGAGGAGATGGTAGTGAAGAATGAGGTTGAAGATGTAAGTGGAATGATAGGGGGGATAAGGGAGGGAGGTGGAAAAATAGGAGGAAGAGAAGAGTGAAGAGGGAGAACAGGAGGGTGGAGGGTGGAGTTGGGGTGTGGAGGAAGAGTTGTAGGGCGCCGAGGAAAAATCTCAACTTCCCACGATGCCATGAGATTGAGATGGATGACTCGAATTGCCGTAAGAAAAATGCGAAACGGGGAGTGATCTTTTCTGTTCGGCTGCGATTGTTTCGACTCGTGATAGGAAAGTTGGTTTTGTTTATTAAGGACCCAAAGCCAATGTGCTAATGATTCGTGGTGCATGGCTAATTAGATATACTCCTCGAATTTTAGATAATTTGATAGTGATGTAATAATTCTAATGTTCTCTTGTTCCTTCTTTCCAGGTGAGTGTCACTCGCAGAGGTCCAGGCTTCGGCAAGTAAGGTGAAAGTGTTGCTTTTTTGTATATCTAGTTTGACTTTTCTTCTTTTCTACTTTTGGGATTAAATCACAGCCTTAAGTAGATCGGATCGTGCATGACGCGTGATAAAGGCTTAAACTTTCTCGTCGCACGCTGAAAGTGAGAGGGTTGTGGGGAGCGGGAGCGGAGATCAGACCTGTGCGATAAATCAACCCACCGAGCTGAATGCACGGTCACTCTTTGGGACTATAAGAGCTGGAATTTCATGCATTTTCATTAAGAATTTGAATTTTATCCGAAGAATCAGTGTCGGAGTTGGAAATTCCATACGATGTTGCATGATTAATTGATAGTGGAGCTTGGTGTAATGGTTTTAAGAGGTCTTATTATAGGCAGGCCATGTAGAGAGTCGTCGTTGCCTAGGCATTGACCCCAGGATGCAGTTCGGAGGTCCTTTGGTGGTGGTTCAATAGAATCATTGTCGACTCGTATATTCGGACGATGTTGACCATGCTTGCGTTGTGCTTTGTGGAAGCGAATTTTTTCTTTCTTTTTTTCGAGCTTCGTTTTCTTAGATTATAATCGACATTATAATACGGTTATCATACATTATTATCGATCACAGAACAGAAAAAAGTGGTCGGCCGGCTCGTTTCTCCCGCAGTCCACCGCGACTCGCCACGCACGGCCCGAGATTTCTCCAGTTGCCTCTACCGACCGACCGTTGCTTAACCTTGACATCTGCAGTATATAATAAGTCTCGACGGGGAGCCACCCAGTCTTTAACGCACGCACGAGCGATTTAATTCTTCAAGAACAGAGGGAAGGAATCCT
>NC_051407.1:38045407-38048704 GCF_015228065.2 Penaeus monodon
GGGAGTGATGAGTTTTCGAGCTCCCTCGGGGCTTCCACGTGCTTGCTTAGCTTGGGCTTCCTCGGGTCAGCCACGAATGCTGTGGACTTAGGTTTTCCCACAAATGTCATTAAGAGAGGGTGATCGAGGGAGAGGAAAAGCGGGCGCCGTTGAACTGGCGTCTGAGAGTGGGCGCCGTTGAACTGACGTCTGTTAGTGGGCGCCGTTGAATTGGCGTCTGAGAGTGGGCGCCGTTGAATTGGCGTCTGAGAGTGGGCGCCGTTGAATTGGCGTCTGAGAGTGGGCGCCGTTGAATTGGCGTCTGAGAGTGGGCGCCGTTGAATTGGCGTCTGAGAGTGGGCGCCGTTGAATTGGCGTCTGAGAGTGGGCGCCGTTGAATTGGCGTCTGAGAGTGGGCGCCGTTGAATTGGCGTCTGAGAGTGGGCGCCGTTGAATTGGCGTCTGAGAGTGGGCGCCGTTGAATTGGCGTCTGAGAGTGGGCGTCGTTGAATTAGCGTCTGAGAGTGGGCGCCGTTGAATTGTCGTCTGAGAGTGGGCCTCGTTGAATTGGCGTCGGAGAGTGGGCGTCGCGAACCTGGAGGCTGGCGGGCGTGACAGATCTCCTTCGCGTAGGAAAGCCCCGCGTTCTTACACCGAATCTCTGGGCTGGAAAATTGGAAAGTTAATTCCTGTGTGAGAGGCTCTTACTCTGTCAATCATGATGTTAGCGGAGGAATGGCAGAGTGGAACGCGCGCGGAGGAACGTGTAAGAAACGGAGGGAAAGTGGAAGACAAAGCGGAGGGGGTTGGGGAGGGAGGGGCGGGCGTGGAGCTATGTAAGGAGCCCATGTGTGTCTCCTTAAAGTGTCGAGATACGGGCGCGCGACGGTTTCTGTTTTCTTGTCTCGGGAGTTAGGTGGGGAAGGAAGTGTTAGCAAGTCACTGGAGATAACGTCTGCAATTATAACGTGATTTGTGATACTGGAGACATCCTCATTATCGGAAATTAGCATGATCATATTCACGGCGTGGTTGCCCGGTGATAATTCACGTTGTAGTGGACAAAGCGTGTTCCGCGTTCAGCGAGACGGCGCGGAGCACGACCAGGCCGGTTTTTCTCTTACGTAATGTGCTTCGTGCTTGCTGTAACATACCCCGCTGTGTCACGCTGGATAACGCGCGTTCGACTCGCTTCGGGAACCCGGACTTTGAAAAGGGAAAAGAAACGAACTGGGGTCTGGGATAATACCCGGACGACAACTTTATTTATTTTATTTTTTTTATCCATTCACATCCAGCAACCTACAAAAGATGAACCTATAAACAGGAAAAGCAAGGCGTATTCGAAATGCCGCGAAATTCCTCCTCTAAAGAAATAGCAACTGGGCCCTAAACTAGGATGCTTTGTCACGATTTGCTTTATCTTTGGGAAAAGCCGAGGTGAGGATTACGGGATAGAAATGCTTGTCCGACACGCCTGTCGGGAGAGGTCGGTCGGTCGGAAAAAGGGACAGATGGAGCATTGGACGTTTAGGCCATTTGTAATTGAATGTCGACCCGTTTCGTTGTTAAATGCTCATCGGTGTTGTCTAAAATGTCGAAGAATATCTGAAAAATCTATTTCTTTAGCTGTCATTTAATAGTGTTTATTGCTTTGATTAAGTAGCGCACCCTGAGCGTTTTATTTTGTGTAAGAATTGCGAGCATGTTGGATTGGTTAAGGAGCCAGGGTAGGCCTACTTTCCTTTCTTTCTCGAGACTTAAGCAGCTCTTCCCTTCCTTTGTGTGGCGCAAGAGAGCAGCGAAGGCTTTGTCCTGGCCACCGCCGGGAAACTACCTGGAGAGGGTCAGCGTCCCCCCCACTCCCTCCCTCCCATTCCCCTGAAACCGAGCTATTTCCTGTAGTTTGCGTACTATACCTGTATCATGTGACCCAGGGACCCCCCCCCCCCCCACACACACACATACCAGGCCCTCACTACTCTCCTTACCGTCTTCATTAAGTTGTTTCTATGTTCTTTTCATTGTCATCATCTTCACGTGATGTGCACTCAGCCTGATACCATGCATACAATATGTTTAATAGCCCAAGTCTACTCATTTTGTCGTCGAAATCATTAGATTGCACGAAGGCGCTTATCACGACGGCGTAAGGATCTATTGAAGAAACAGTGTTAATACTATCATCAGCAGTCATCGTGCACTTGCCAAAGGGCAATGCCGATACTTGAATATCAATTGCTCACATCGGAATCACCTCGCGGTCGCCTCATTCACTGCAGTCACACGCTTTTCACATATCAGATTAGTGGCACATTACCTTCGCGCCTTTCTTCAGTGGCCCAGGCGCTGAGTTTGTAGCCCGGTGCATGTTCGAGACGTTTAGATACACAACCCGGGTGCTCGCCAGGCTAGCGAATTCTCTGTGGCCATGGGCGCGTGCAGAGGTGCGCGGGTGGCCTTGTGGGGGCGGACAACCGTAGCCACTCTTGTCCGTAGCCCTCCCTTCCCGCGCCCATCTAGGAGGCTTCTCTCGCGCCTGTCGTCCACCGCTCAGCCGGGAAAGAAAGACGACCGTGGGCTGTCCTTGAAGCCGGCCTCCCCCCGAACGCCGTCTATTCACACCTCTGCGGCCGGTCACGTTTTCCAGGATTTCGTTAGGAGGCTGCGTCTTGGTCGCCGGCTGCCGAGGAGGGAAGGCAACGAGACTACATTTTGCCTCTTCAGTTCGTTAACTCGTATACTCATTGTTGCTTTACTGGACACGTTAAATGCTGTTGATATTAGGGATAGGTGGGGCCAAGGTTAACTGATAATGCATTCATATTCATGTATGCAAATGGAATTTATATCCTGTATGCTGTGTGTAGCCCAGTATGCTTCCTATGGTGTCGATCTCTTCCTTTTTCTTCTGTTCCTTTTGTGTTCCATCCCTGTTTGTTCAGACCCTCCTCGCTTCTCTCCGAACGCGTCATCACTGTCTTTGCCGTGCGTTCCCTCGTGTTATCTTAGGATTCATGAATAGCTGGTAATGGCTCAGTCGTGACACCTCGCCAGGCAGTGAGTCGCATCCCAAGGAGCGGTTATCACCTTTCCTTCATGTACTGTCTTCGTCTCTCTTTGTTTTCCCTTCTTCATTTCCCATCTTTTAACCTTTCTGTCTTGGCTTCTTTTATCATCCTTCTGGATTTTTTTTCTCTCAGTTTTCAGAAGCAAGATTTTAGCCTCTGCATTAGTCCTCTCTCATTCTTCTTCGCCGGCAGTCACGTTTGCATTAGGCTTGAGGAAGTGACGCTGAACATATCTTTTTACTTAAGA
>NC_051407.1:38049291-38050010 GCF_015228065.2 Penaeus monodon
GACCTACCTACTTACCTCCGTCGTCTGTCGTGTTTCCTTGACCTACCTTACGCCTTTGTCGTTATGAGTGATATTTCAGCCCTTGCTTCAGTCCTACATTATTTCGTTTTCTTTCTCGTTATCTCCTCCCTGTTTCGTCGCTTTCTAGTATTCTCTATTCTCGCTTTAGGTTCTGAGTTTTGGTAGCATTACTCCCCGACACTTTTACCAAATTCCCGACACTTCAACTGGTTTCTCTCTTGCCTCATTATCTTCATTTGCATTATCTCACCTGTTATTAAATTTTCTTTCTCCCTCTTTTGCTCTCGCTCTGACCAGTGGTGGAAGGGGCTGTATTAACCGCATTTCAGCATGGAAACGAACCCCGGCGCACCTGCACGGAACTGGTTCGGTTCGCATTTCCTTGTTTTGTTGGTTTTTATGCATTTATTTGTTTGTTTTCACGTGTATGCGAAAGTCAGTCGTCTCGTTCGAAGTCTGGCATTTTTCGAGTTTTCGTAATCGTATTTATTTATTATGTCCTTTTTTTTTGTTCTTACTAGTTCGCCTATTCTTCGCTAGACTAATTCTCTATTCCCATGTTTACATTAATACTAATACTAAAGCCCTGTGTCATACTAACAAGATATGAGGGCTGCACTTTGAGCATTACTCCAGCTAAGGAGCTCTAAAACCATGGAAAATACGTATATTCCATGCGTGGGAATCGAACGCAGAGT
>NC_051407.1:38050047-38050240 GCF_015228065.2 Penaeus monodon
AGAAAATCCGACACCGTGACTTTGTCGCCATGGAATAACGAGCTTATAATGGAGGAAATTATCACGCTAATGAAAACGCAAGAACACCAGCCGTCGCCGTAAGAATTCTTGTGAGCGCTGGGAAGTGAGAGGCGTGGGAGATGGTTGGTCGCTTTGTAAGATGCGATCTCAGGAACACATCTGCGGGAGAAGA
>NC_051407.1:38050306-38050816 GCF_015228065.2 Penaeus monodon
CACCTGTCTTTCACTCGTTTCATACACGAAGGACGAACGCGCACGGAGGATTCGCCGCCGAGATCGCCAGCTCGCGACGGGGCGGGAAAGCGACACTTTCTTTGTTCCGCCGCCGACGTCATCCCGCTCGTATTACGCGTGATATTACGGATCCGCAAATCTAATTTTGCTTCTGGTGCGTCTGTCCGCCAGTGCGCGTACCCGGTGTTTCGAATTGTCAATTATTTTTATGGCTTGTAGGCAGTTGTTCTCGGTGGTTTGTTGCCTTGTTTGCCGGCATCAGAAGGCGATTCCGGATTCCTTATTGGGAATTTTATAACGCCGCGCACACGTCGTAAGATGATGTGCTGCGGAAGGAGAGAGCGGTGGGCGGTAACTACCACCTTGGGCTGGTTGGGGATTTCTACGCCATGAACACACCGGAGCGCGAGTTTCGTGGTGGAAGTCAGGCCGGACGAATCATTCTGCGATATTAGGGGTGTGGCTGGTGACATTTGGTCGAGTGGGAGA
>NC_051407.1:38051077-38051159 GCF_015228065.2 Penaeus monodon
CGCACTGGGGCGTTTGGTTTCGTGTGCAGCCAAAGGGTTTCTTCCTTGTGTCACACCCGAAGAACAAACAAAAAGGAATAGT
>NC_051407.1:38051774-38054023 GCF_015228065.2 Penaeus monodon
CTCGGACATAATGACAGTAGGCAGCCAAGGAGCCACCGGCATTCCCCACGGCCACTCTTACGGGGCGGCCCGAGTTGTGTTTGCTTTATTTACATATAAATTGGTAGATGGGAGGGCGGGGAGATTAAAAAGTGATTTTTTATTTCGAGCTCTGACGTACGCGACTAAGCTCTTGCCTCCGGCCCTGGAGATGCACAGACGCGGCCTTCGTCACTTGCTTGATTACAGGCAGCAGGTGAAGAGTGGCGACAAAATCACTGTTATTACTGTCCCGGACCATAATCTCCTTTAACAGTAATGGGACTCGCCGTGATTACGATTAACATTTACCGATGGCCGGGGGCAAGGGTCATCGCCAGCCGCCCGTCGAAGGCCATTATCTCCGGCTACCGTCGTGACGGAGGCGTCACTTAGTGGCAGAGCGCTGGCTTTGCGATGGCAAGGCTTCGGGATCAAATCTTGTGATGGATTGCTGGCATCAGTTTCTAGGACCAGAATGGGAGCGGAAAGAAATTGACCGGGGGCCACATCCCGCCTCGCCCTGCTACTTGGTTGTCGTGTTCCTTTACGAAAATGCCCGAAACGTCTACTTTGGAGGGCAACAAGTTAGCAGCGCACCGTGGCCATCGCTGCCATTCACCTCTTTCCCGCCCTCTCATCTCCTAGGTAACCTTGAAGCAATGCAGCATCTCCAGCAATGCCCTCCGGAATGCCCCGAAGCCTTGGGCAGGTGGCGAGGGCACGCATGAGCGTCCCAAGCCACCCACCGCAAGGTCGCGGCGACTTCACGTTATACTTATAGCTATACGATGGCAGTATAATTCCGTTTGGGCATGAGAGACTCGCGGTGAAGTTTTGGTAGCAGATGGGTTCTATACGTTTTCCATATATACATACATAAGAGACAGGAAACAGGAGGACTTTAGTAGACTGATCACGCAGGGCTCCTTTGTCCCCTTGTGAGGAGGTAGGAACAATGGCGGCCACACCCTCCCCCATACACCGCCCTCCACCCTCATTCACTCGTAATACGCCGCTGCCTGTGATCATATCGCCGCTCTCACCTCTGCGCCCCGCTTTCCTCTTCTCCTTTTCTCCTGTCTGCGGCTCTTATCAGATGTTCCCGCGGATGGGGTCCTGTTTCCGCTCGAGGCAAGAGTACGAGAGTTACTATCGTCACGGCTGAGTAATGCTCGGTGACAGCGTGTCTGCGGGGCACCGAACGTGACGGCTTGACGGTGTGGTTTGCTGCCACGGTTGCACTGGCGGCCAAGTTTGCTAACCTTCTTCATTTCGTTCGCTTGACATTCCTCTGTTATACAGTTTCCCTTGGTATGCGTTGGCCCGTGTGGCTTTATGCTGAGATGCCTGCCCGCGTTTTCCCCAAGACGGATTTTGCACTTTGTTTTCGGTTGAATAAAGAGAGTTAAGACAGAGGTATTGCCAGGAGCAATGAGATACAACATCCAGTCCTCTTTCTAGTCCTAAGTGCTGTAGGTTAACGAGCACATAAAGAGGCACAGAAACTCAAAAGATAGCTCGCAAAATAAAAATAAGAAAGTACTTGCATACTTCCCTTTATTGCATTCCACTACGGGTGAGTGGTTTTAGTGCGCCACAAACACTAGTAGTACGTCTTCGGCCAGTAGCTCTACGTTTATGCGAAACATTCACGTCGGCTTTTGTCTCTCGAGTTCATGGTCTCCATCGCCTTGGTTACATCGGCTTCCTCAAGGGTGTGTCAGTAACGCACATGGAAGTGACCACGAAGAATCCCTTGTGTTTCAGGCCTTTATACCGTTTGGGTTTACCGGCCCATGACAACACACGAGTCGACTGCTCGTGATTGCGCACACACACTGCCTGAATTTCTTATCTGAAGTAGAATACCACAGGTAACTGTGTAAGATTCTCTTTCTAAGTGGGTGGTTTCAAAGGTTTTCAATGTGGATGACCGTTTATTTGAACCGTTTGTTTGGAATATCGCGTCATATTTACCTAAAACTATTCCATATGGTGAGCAGGTGTGCGTTACTCTAAAGTTTGAAATGGAATGCATGTTAAATGAGTTTTCATGTCACGCAGAGGTACGTCACATTATAAATTGCATTACGCTTGGTTGAGCTAATCAGACAAAGTTGGTCGCATAATGTATTCTGATCTGATCAGAACACGCACCATGAACAGGGTAATGGGGTTAAGACAGGTTGGAGGGCCTCGACTATGATGGGGCTTCTCTGTGGAAAGGT
>NC_051407.1:38054049-38054581 GCF_015228065.2 Penaeus monodon
TATCTTCAGAAAGATGTCGCAGTGTTTACACGGTGCAGAGCTGGTGCGGGGACAGCATGGAGGAGAGGGTTTGATCGCGTCACGGCGGCGGCGAGGCAGGTAGTCTGCGGCAGGCAATACGATTACGGTTCCGAAGTGTCGTTCATGACGAATGACTCTTGCTCTCGGGCGTCATATCTTCCGACACATGGTGCCTCATGACAACCGACTTTTTCCCAATGGTTGTGAAGTGAATGAGAAAAAAAAACGGTTTCTTTTGGGTGTGTCGGGAAAGGCCAGCGACCTTTTTTCGGGCGGACCTCCTGCAGGGGCGGTAAAAGGCTCCTGCGGTGACCTGGGATCCGGCGAAAGGCTTTCAACGTTTCAAAGGTTAACGAGCCGACGGCAGCGTGAGCGCGACCGCGTCCCCAGCGCCACCGGGAAGCGGGCCTCGCTGTTTCCGCAATTGAGACCTAACGAGAGAAATTTTTTGAGGGCTCAAGAAAGGAAGTCGTGGAAATGGCGGGAAAGTCGAGAAATGGCGGGAAAGTGA
>NC_051407.1:38054640-38055200 GCF_015228065.2 Penaeus monodon
ACATGACAGATGTGAGAATTTGCTAATGTACTTTTCAAAGCGGAATCACGCTTCGTAACTGTTTGGGGGGAAATTTGTCGGCATGTTTGTGTTTGTTTTCTTGTTCGCATTCTTCACTGGTCCTGCATAATGTTTTTCCACCGGCATCGTTTTGTCGAAGAATTTCTCATTTCCTTCTTACTCACTTCATATGAATTCGTTTTTCCCTCAGATCCATCCTATGTCTGTTTCATTTCCAGAGATCTTAGCTTATTCTCCTAATGATAATTGCATGATCATGAAAGTCAGGCTTGGAAATCCAATAAGCGTTGACATTTTTTTTTTTTATCAGCAAACGGAGTCGGGAGTCGCACATCCCACGGGCTTTTCAAGGGAAGAGTCCTCAGCCCAGGGGATGGCCAAAGAGAGGGGGAAATCCCTCGAGCAATGCAGTCTCTCGTTGACCTTCCCGGAACCGTGGTAGTGCTGTCTCTCACTCGCTCATAGCTGTCTCGCAGTTTCTTCATCTTTTATTTACGTATATGTTCATGCATACACATGCATGTTGACATATATTCATT
>NC_051407.1:38055280-38055965 GCF_015228065.2 Penaeus monodon
TGTGCTTACATATATACACCCCATGTTTTTCCCATTCTGTCTAAAGAAGGTTACCTCCGTTCGTTCCCTCGCATAACTGGACTCTGCATTCCTGTTTCTCCCGTCATGAGTGAAAGTAAACGCCCCTCTTGTATTCCCTTTGAACTCTCCGTCGTTTCCTCGGCCAAAGGTGAGCGGAGAAGGGAAAGGGGAAACGGGAGGGGAAGAAGCGAGTTGCGGTGATAGTAAAGGCGCGCCGAGGAACAAGTAAGAGGCAAGGGGCAGGTGAGTAAGGCTGAGGTCGTCACACCTGCCCACCATGGTTTATTGACTAGCCCGAGTCAGGTGCGGTGGGCGGGTGGGCGAGCCAGGATTGTGGGC
The DNA here is from genome assembly GCF_015228065.2 of Penaeus monodon. Lineage (NCBI taxonomy): Eukaryota > Metazoa > Arthropoda > Malacostraca > Decapoda > Penaeidae > Penaeus > Penaeus monodon. The sequence goes on from NC_051407.1 coordinate 38,055,641, forward strand.
GGTTGGGCGGTGAGACCAGAGGGTATGCGAGGGCGAGGGTAGGGTAGGAGTACCCGCATGCATTACCCGCCTGGGCTCTAGAGAGGGTCTGTGACCTCCACTCGGTACACATGCTACCTGCACAGTCATGGCTGCGTAATGTTACCTTATGGCGTTGTTCACTGGTGGTAGAAGCGCAGTCCTCCACCGTGATGCTGGTCGCGGATGCTGCTCCTTGGAGATTTTCCAAGGGAGATTTGCCGATTGGTCTGCGGACGAGAAAGCATAGCACCGCCCTGCATGCATGTTCAGATTCTCCCTGAGGATTTTCAGCGGCGATCCTCTT
>NC_051407.1:38057336-38057577 GCF_015228065.2 Penaeus monodon
CGTCACGCTCCGGCGCGTTCTTCGCCTCCTGACATGCGCTTTGCTAATTCATCAGCATATTCGGTGGAATTCTCACTTTCATCCGTCACCTGCTTGTGATTTGTGTCATGGCCCCTGGTCTGCACACGCGGGGGGGGGGGGGGCGTGGAGAAGGAAAGGCGAAAATACCATGCACTGGGAAGGGAAAGTCAAGAAGAGTTGCATGTCTCGGAAAGGAATGGAGAAAGGTAATGTTGAAATC
>NC_051407.1:38057668-38057759 GCF_015228065.2 Penaeus monodon
AAAAAAGGCTCCACGAAAAAGGGGAGGAATGTAGAGGCGGAGAGGGGGACGTAATGCCATTCAGAAGGAACAAGTCTTGATTGTGTGTATC
>NC_051407.1:38057781-38057896 GCF_015228065.2 Penaeus monodon
CGCATGGTTGGTCAAGTGCCTGAAACGAACTTGCATGACCTCCGCTTGTTTTTTCCCCTCGGGTTTTATTTTCTCTAAAATTCGATTAAAAGCGGGCGGTGCAGTTTTCAGATAT
>NC_051407.1:38057948-38058301 GCF_015228065.2 Penaeus monodon
GATTGTCTGGCAGGTTTTAAGGTGCCATTATTGTTGGCGTTATTATTGTCGGTGGCGGTTATAATGCCAAGGTTTGTTATTATTGTTAGTTTATTATCTTTTTGGATAATTACATCGTTGAACTTTGTAATCTCTCATTTAATTGTTTTTTCCCCTCGCCAACTTGCTCAATTACGAAAACTTTAGAACATACTTTCGGATGTTCTCGCTCCCTTCTCGCTTTATCATTTCCCGTTTCTCGTCCTGTTCTCGCCGCGACCTCTTTACCTTTTACTCCTGCTTATTCCATCTGCTCTTTCTTCTGCTCCCCCCCCCCCCCCCGTTTCTTCACCTGCTGTTCATTCAGGTTTTAG
>NC_051407.1:38058364-38058586 GCF_015228065.2 Penaeus monodon
CGTCGTCAGTGGATTATTGTCTCTTCTTTTCTTCTTTTTTCTGCTTCTGCCTTTCTTTCTGCTTTGTTTGTATTGTATTTTGTCTCCTACTTTCCTATTTTGTTTACGGATTATTTCTTCCTCTTTCTGTATCCAGTTTTGTCTTGTTTGCATAATCATAATCTTCGTCCTCCTCTTCATCGTCATCAGTATCCTTTTTTTTCCGATTTTTCCCCTTCCTCG
>NC_051407.1:38058618-38059400 GCF_015228065.2 Penaeus monodon
TTCCCTCCAGGTTTTGTCTTTCTTACGTAATAATTTGTTCTGCTCTTACTACCTTCATTTCCTTCCCATTCCCTTTTTCGTACTTATTTCTCCATTTCCTTCTGGAGATCTGTTTTCTCCCATCTCTATCGGCTTAAACACGAATATTTCCCTCGCCTCTTCTGCGTCTTACCCCCCCCCCCTTTCACTCACATCCTGGGGTCATCCGGTCGCCGTGGTCATTTTCGCCAGTTTCCGCGCGAGTTCAGTAATGTGCCGGTGAAAGTGAGGCAGAAGAGGTCGCCTTTAGCGTCGTTTAGAGCCCCCTCCTCCCCCCTTCCATTTTCTTTCGTCCGCGTAACTACATAATCTCAGTCGTTCCCCTTACCCCCCCCCCCCCACTCTACTCCAAATTACTCTCAAATCATCCCCCACTCAAGATCACCCCCCCCTCCTTTGCCCCCCCCCCCCGCTTCAAATGAACCCCCCACCCCATCGTCCCCCTTTCCAAAACACCCCAATTACCCCAGTTCAATTCACCCCCCATCCGAATTACCCCCATCGCCCCCCTGCCCAAATTACCCCCATCGCCCCCCTGCCCAAATTACCCCCATCGCCCCCCTGCCCAAATTACCCCCATCGCCCCCCCCCCCCTTCCCCATGAAGCGTTTAGCCTAACCCACTTGTGGTTCGCGATGCGTGGCTCTTTTATCTTCTACCTGCCGGAGCGACGCGAGTACGTGTTCGGCGTATGCAGGTGTTGCGGTTCGGCGGTCCGCTTGCGGTAGGCCCGAGGAGCCGCA
>NC_051407.1:38059474-38059847 GCF_015228065.2 Penaeus monodon
TGTGGATGACGGGGAAACCTGAGGTGCTAGGGGAGGGGGAAGTGGGAAGGGGGTGTCCCATAGCTTGATGTACGGAAGGCGTTGGTGGCGTTGGATGGAAGGAAAAGCCCGGATCGCCGCCGAGAGCAATTCCGTCGAGCGGCCGAAGGGGATGTGTCGCCGGAACATAATTAATAAGCGCGGGAACGAGCGCCATCGGCCCCGGAGACCACAGAACGGCTTGATTGATGGCCGCTAACAAGGGAGAGCGGCCGGCGCCAACTTTTTTCAGCCGCCCCACTTCTCTTAGCCGTCGAGAAGTGCATGCCGAAGATTAGGACAATTAGGAGTGTATGTAGTAACGCATACTTGCGTATATTCATTCTCACTTGAC
>NC_051407.1:38059891-38060453 GCF_015228065.2 Penaeus monodon
ATGCATCTCGGTCTGCATGCGTATGCAAAAAACAGGCGGGTGCACAAGAGCCAGGCCCTCGTTACAGGCCGCTGATCACCCGAGGCCTTGTTGTCTCCCTCCGGTAACTCTCGGCGCCAGGCGATCTTCCTCCGCTTCTTCAAAAGAGAAATTCACCCCCCCCCTCATTTCCCCCGAAACACATATACTTAAACACGCACGCACGCACTCCCGTTCCTCTCGCTCGGAACGTGTAAACTACGTTTTCCTCCGGAGCGCGATGGGTCGGCGTGTCACGGGTCCCTGATGACACACCCTTGGTCGTAGCTGACCGGAAGCAGGCATATTTAGCGGAGGTACAGTGAGAGTCGTAGTGTTGCTTTTTCGGAGCACGTGGGAAATGTAAGGACTGACGTGTGGAAAGATTGCTTTAATTTTACGCATCCTTTTTCTGGGTATGAACACGTCTTCATGTACAAAAGCGATTGTGGTATGTATATTTTCTTCGGGGGCGTGGGCGTTTACTGTTAGGTGTAATGATCCATTTATAATATTAAATATTGCGGTCATTCAGAAAAGAATG
>NC_051407.1:38060520-38061142 GCF_015228065.2 Penaeus monodon
GGATGTCGCAGTTATTTAAATTGGCAAAACGGAGTAGAGATGAACCGGATGTGACGTCATGGCCAGGTCAGAGGTGAGCAGATTGAAGCTAACGTAATAATTCAGCCCACAGGCGCTTTCCTATCCTGGGACAGATGTCCTAAAATGGTAATGTTGTTAGGCAGCCTTACGATGACTGGCTGGCTGCTGCCGACATTACTACCGCGGTTTCGTTTTTCGTCATGTGCATGTCTGCCTGCCAGTTCGCATGATTATATATTAAATTCCCAAGTAGTTGCGACCTAGATATATCAGCAGGACTACCTTGTATTTCAAAGTCTATTATTCGTGATACGTTTACCCTTATGTTGTGCTGTCGATGAAATCAAACCCAAAGCAGCTGTCACCTCATCGTCCCGCCGAGGTGTTCTCCGGAATGAACCAGAACTCCAGGCAAGGAAATGGAACGTCCCTGACTGGACACGAACCGCACTGGCATTCGCAAGGTTCTTTCGAGACCATAACATTGCCTACCGCGTGGAGTCCCCGCGCTGACCTTGGGCGCGGAGGAGGATGGACCGAAGCGACACCTGGTGGTTCCCGGCGCTGACTCCCATAGTTCTGCTGGAAAATATTTCAGTTT
>NC_051407.1:38061293-38062808 GCF_015228065.2 Penaeus monodon
GCTTGTGTTGTTTACCTATGTCGGGAAACAAGTGTTTAGATAGTCGTCGGCCATATTTGCCCACCCGAGCGGTCGTGATATAAATGGAAGTGCCTCCTTGTTTACGTCTCCCTCCCCCCCCCTCTCTCCCGCGACGCCTAATATGGTAGCAAAAGCCGCGGTGCTTTTGCGTGTTCGTAAGGCTGCGACTCACGTGGTTCGGTGCCTTACACGTTTCCACTTCAGAATGTGATCCACAGAGCTGGCTTTGTTAAAATCTCTTCGTTATGCATTATCTCATCATTTCTTGAACGTTGCCTTAAATTGTTGTCATTGATTTTTTTTGTTTATTATTGGTTGCTTGCCAGTTACGTGGCAACAAGTCTGCTTGGCGCCTGTAATCGTGTTTGAAGGCCGCTGCTTGGACCTGGATTTATTGATCCTCGGCCCTGGTCCTTGAGGGGCAGTGCTCATTGTTTGGTGAGCTATAATAGGTTTCCAGGTAGCTTGACTAACGATTAATTGCATTATTAAGAGTTGCTGCATGCCGAGGTGATGAGATTCGCTGAGTAATTTCATGATAATGGAAAGGGGAGTGATGAGTAATGTTATGGTAAAACAGGGCCCTGAGATGTACTCATGGGTTACTCCTGAAACGGGAAGTCAGACAAGCGACGCGGCATTAGTTCAGCTCTTCTTATCCAGCTTTGCCCGGAATCCCGGAAAGGTTTTACGAAAGTTTCCAGCATTCGATAGATTTATCTCCAGAGAAAATGGATGGGCTGGCTCTTTTCCCTTCGCATTTCGTGATGAGATAATCTGGTTAATGCTCTTAACGCAATAAAGCAAACCATTAACTCTCCAGACCCGCCACTTTATAGAGTGGCCAGAGTGTATTATTAGCGAATCCCGGTATTGTTGTAGAATGATGGTGCAGCCGCAGCGACAGCGGTGACGGCTGCGTCTGCGTCTTAATACCTCGCGTTTGGCCCCGGGCGTGCCTTGAGGCCTTCCTGCCGCGGGTGCTAATGGCGGCGCCGTTCCAGCACCCAGTGCTCTCGCACTGGGTGCTGACGCAGGGCCTCTCCCGCCACGCCGCGACGAGAAACGGAACGGAGGGCTTGGTCGCATTTCTGTTCTGGAGCTTCGTTGTCAGAAATGATGTTTGTGATGTATGTTTAATGTTGCGATCACGAAATCCAAACCCAGAACGGGAACACTGCTAATTTTCTTGGGCATTTTGGTTTGTATTTCCATCCTTGCACAGTAATGTAAGTAGATGAAAGACGCCTCTCCCCTAGCACAATGTAAGTAGATGAAAGACGCCTTTCTCCTAGCACAATGTAAGTAGATGAAAGACGCCTCTCCCCTAGCACAATGTAAGTTGATGAAAGACGCCTTTCTCCTAGCAGAGTCTCTTTCTCTCTCGATTTTATTCCTCCCTCTTTCCTTCTCTACTTCCCGAAGTCTGATACGCAAAACCTCCTGCAAATCCTCAGGTACACCAGCAACATAGAAATTTATGTGCATGAGTTT
>NC_051407.1:38062981-38063380 GCF_015228065.2 Penaeus monodon
ACCAGCACCGGTTGATCAGTCTCTCAAATCAAAGCATGAATCCGCGAGGGGTGAGTTCTCCGCAGCCGGGACGCCGCGACTTGAGGAGCTTTGGGCGTGATCCGCGCGACCTTTTGCGAAATGCGTCACACTTCGAGTCCGACGCAAAGTCTTCGAGAAATTCCTTGCCCAATAGCGGTTCCTCCTTCCCTTCCAGGTAGATGTAGGTATAGGCAGATGCATAAAAAGAGTCAAATTTTTGGATATGTATGAGGTACGCTGGCGTTGCTTTCCTCTTAGCACCGAGGAAGGGTCGTGGCCCAGGTGCATGCGGCTTAAAAGGCGAGCTTTAATCTCCCGTAAAGAGCTCCTCCCAGCCGTTTATTGAGTGTGAGGGTGTGTGTCTTTGTCTGCGCGCGC
>NC_051407.1:38063546-38063743 GCF_015228065.2 Penaeus monodon
TTAGAAAGATGGGGAGGCGGACGCAAACGTTTGTTCGTAAACCAGCCATAAGTTCGCACCGCCCTGCAGCACGTCGCCATGATGTGAGACTTGTTCTCATCCTTGCCGCTCGAGTATACGCGCAGCAGCAACAGCACCGTTTTAATGGTGACGGAGATCAAAGGCAGGACGAGCCAGGGTCACGCCGATTGCGGGGA
>NC_051407.1:38063790-38064042 GCF_015228065.2 Penaeus monodon
TCTCCAGTAGGAGTTTATTGCCGTCTGTGACGCCGTGTTCTTTTACGTCCGCATGTCCTCAAATATGTACATACTAACGTCAACAATCGAACACACAGGGCAAGCACGCACGCACAGTTACGAACGTGAGTGGCAGAGGCGCGAGGGGGTTGTTGTTGTCGCTAACCCCGGAAGCCTCTCATTATCATTAGCAGTCTCGTCTTCTCACCGGGGTTATAAATCCCTTTCATGTTGACGTTTAGATATCTTGCT
>NC_051407.1:38064322-38066417 GCF_015228065.2 Penaeus monodon
CCATCTCTGACTTCTTGCCACTTCAAGGAAATGCGTGGAGGCAAAAACGTAACATATTTGAGACGCAGAAAAGCGTATGGGGCGTCGAGTGAGGGCTTCGTCTTCCTCCTCCGTAAAACTGGTTCTCCGAGGTCGTCCTTGGGAATTCGTCGTGAGGGAGCGTCTTGTAGTTGTATCCCCGATGGCGACGAAAAATGCGCGGAACCCTGTGGCACATGTCACTCTTTTCCCTCACCTCTTAGGCGGGTCTGGGCGCCGTTCGCTTCGCAGAGAGTGACGTGACACGCTGTTACGGATATGCCGGGGATTTTGAGGTGTCGTTCTGCGCGAGGCTGGGAGGCGTGAGAGGGACACGGGGGCCTGAGTTAGGTTTAGGTCGATTCTTCAGTTGTAGTTAAGCTAAATGGATTGCTAAAACGTTTGCTGGGTTTCCTAGGTAGGAAGAAGGGTTAATATCATTGAACTGTCAGACAACATTGCATTTCATAAATTTAATTTTATGGTATTCAGCTCAGTGCAGTTAAACAGAACCTCGTGCAGCTGTGGCAAAAACCGCAGTGCATTTCGAATGAATTGTTCCGTCTCCTTTCTCAGGTGCTTTATGATACGACGGCCGTGTGGACGCTGGATATTACAGTTATAAAATGCGAGAATAATATCGATGCATTAGGAGAGCCGACATGCAAGCACAATCAAAGGCTTTTGGTCGTGTTTTGAGCCATTTATTGCAGCCAGTCAACATTCTGTAATATTCAACCTTGACCTCGGAATAAAACCCCGCAGTGAGTTGATTGCACCCCCCTCCCCACCTTTCGGGGGGAAAGGTGGGGAGGGGGGTCCCCACCTCACCGACCTCACTCCCTCGGGCCTATGGACTGCAGCGACGCGTCGGGCGGGCCTGGCACGCACTGGACCAAAATATGCAGAATGAGACCTTGTCAGGGGGCGCTGATGAGGGGAGGCAGTCCAAGATGATCGCATATTGTTGAATATACTGCACCTTTGACTCGCCGTTGTTGCATTCGTCCGCGATGCTTCAGGTTCAGAACACCTCATTTTTGGCTGGTAACATTTCTCCATGTAATAGCTAATCCCTCATATGACATGGCATATCCTGACACCAGGGGTAGAGAGAGGGGGCGTTTACCAAATGTTCCAAATGTATGTTTGTGTTGTGTAAATCGAACACAATGCCTTGCCTAATGAACCTAGAGTGATCACACAAGTATCCTACGCCAAGCAAAGCGGATCCCCCTGGCACCGGCAGCCGTGGGGGGGGGGGGGGGTTAAGTAATGAAATGAAGTCCTTCAGCGGTGGCCTCGTTGGCGTCGGCGCAGGGGTCGAGGGGGGTATCGACTGTTACAATTGCGTTTGATGTCATTGCATTGTATATCATGTCTGGCTGTATAATGTTGAGCTCTGGCGGGGTTGCCTATCGCCACCGCACACGCTAGCCTTGTTTGTTGTTAAACTTAGCTGACCTGAAGGTCACGGGAAGGTTAGTTGAATGTTTCGTGCCGCAAAGCTTCGTGATTGTTAATTTTGCCTTTAACTGAAAAGAATTGTTTTCCTGTGATAATTCCAAGAAAATTCCCCGGATGTGAGGATGTTTGTGTGATGTGGTGCTTGGGGCGACCGGGAGTTGGCGTTATATACGATGATTTTATAATATAATTTTCGTCTTCTTTGCTGGTACATTTATTTTTATACCAATTCAGTATTGATTTTACCTCATGTTTAGACAGCTAATTCTTCCTTGCAAAACATTGGGTGTAATCATATGACCTGCACAGCTATTCTTCGGATAGGCCTTCACAGCCTTCATCGTGACATTTAGACACAGCTGGAGCGTCTATTCATGGCCCCCAAGTAGGCCACACGTCTGTCAGCCTATGCGGCACTTGGTCGTATTCATGCCGGCTGCTTCGGACTTCGCTTCTAGGCGTTGTTTTCCAGCGTCGTCTTATGAGGAAAGAAATGATGAAGGTGGAAGAGGGGGTGGGCGGGTTGCCCTGCCGGAAGGGTCCCCTAAGAAGGGAAACTTAATCGAAAGTGACGACAAATCCCGCGACCATTAGAATTCGATTACCATAA
>NC_051407.1:38066447-38066692 GCF_015228065.2 Penaeus monodon
TCAGACTCGGGAAGACTACGCTCGATATAAATGAAACAAGGACAGCTTCGTCGCGTCATGGCTTCCGTCGCCTCCTCCAGCGCCAACGAATCACCTATTGAGGTCGAGGGTTGAAGTCGGGTGGCTTCAAGCATCGTCTTGTCCTTTGTGAATTCTCGATTTCTCCCTCTTTTCTTATTCCACATTTTAGTTTTTTGTCCCATGGTTGCTAGGTGCCCATTTTGTTCCAATGTACGTTTGCATCA
>NC_051407.1:38066753-38067144 GCF_015228065.2 Penaeus monodon
GAAATCAAAATATAGGTATTCAGTATATCTGATATCGGAATTCACTGAATAATGAGCTCCTGGCCTTTACTAAGACATTTTTCTCTCTCATTTCAGGTAAGCAAAGAGCCGAGCGTTCCTGGGAGGAAAAGTATGCCAAGCAGGTAGTATATAAGAATAGGCATTTTTATATGGTAATAAAACGCCGCGGATGGCATTGGCATGCTATCGACAGGAAACGCAGCTGATTGTTGGTTGTTTAGCCTTCGCTCGTTTGTTGCGAGAGAGAGAGGGACGATACCGGGTGAAGGTCGGGGTGGGGGAAGGGGAAGGGGGGGGAGTTATTTCGTGTCTCTTGTCGGTACCGTTTTAATGATGGCCGAAGGATGGAAGAATATGAGATAATTACCTG
>NC_051407.1:38067385-38068236 GCF_015228065.2 Penaeus monodon
GTCATGAAACGTTAGAAGGATTGAGTACCCCCCCCTCCCCACATATAGGTGAACGGGGGAGGCACGGTCGATATTCTATAGGGAGTGCGGTCAAGGCGGAGGTGCGGCTGCGACTTGGGGAGTCCAGCGTCACATGGAGGTCCACGTGACATGCAGCACCGCCGAGTAGGTCTTCCTCCGTCCGGTTGCACGGCCATCTCCCGGGCAGGTTTTCATTGTAGGGAAGATTTGGTGGTGATGAAATCTCCTCAGTCAGTCTTCTGCATGGACGCTGGTAAGATTTCGAATGGCCCTTCTTGGCGGAAGAGAAGGAGTGAATTCTGTTCGGCGGGAAACGTTGGTGCTGACAGGGCTTCACAGCGGAAAGGACGGAACGAAATTTGTCGGGCGTGAAACGTTGATTCTGGCAAGGCTTCGCTCCCAGGCTGCCGTGATCGCCGCCGCCCCCGCCAAGCACCCAGCCTTCCCTCCGTGCAGGCGGTGGCTTTGGCGTCGCCCGTTGGTATTTTTGCATCGTTCATTTATGAATTCCTTTTTTTTGTTTGGTCTGTATCTCAACCAGTGTGTTTATCGGTGCGTTTGTCACTTCAGTGTGTTTATCTGTATCTCTTGACTTTCCTTCCCATCTTCTTTAGCGTCTTTGATTGGCTCTTATCGCTTCTTCCCATCTTTCTGTTTTTCTTCGCCGCCGCCTCGCCTCATCTGCTAATTGGGTCATGTTGCACACGTCAGTATCTAACCCCCTACCCACACCCCGGCGCTCCCAACCCATTTAATCAGTAGTTTCTGAACGGTTCATGTTTACTGATTAATGAAGGGAGTTCTCTTGTAGCCAGGGGCCCAAATTACGG
>NC_051407.1:38068274-38068531 GCF_015228065.2 Penaeus monodon
GCGCTCATGCTCCCGCGGCCGAGGCAGCAGGTGCGGGCGACGGGCTTTTTGCCGGAGCGCGCGAGAAGGACCTCGTGGATGACCGGGGTCGTCGTCTTGATTCGGGCTGGCGGGGAGGCGATTCGGGCTGCAAGAATGGTCGCTCTTCACGGGCTGTGGGGATGCATCCAGGCAACGCAGGGCGGGATTGTGTCTTGCAAGTTGATGCAGACAGAAGGCCGGAAGTGGAGCGCGCATACACACATACACTCTGTCTG
>NC_051407.1:38068649-38069448 GCF_015228065.2 Penaeus monodon
TCATATCTCCCTCTTCCTCTCCCAGCTTTACAGCTTCGTTTTCTATCTCCCCGATCGCGCTTCCCTCCCTGCCTCCTTCCGCTCTGAAATCTGTATTCCACACCGTAAGTTCTCTGCTTTGTACGTTTAGGGAGCGTTTTCCGGTGTGGAGAAAAATATAAAGAATGAGTATGCAGTAGTAAGTGGAACGTGCGATGTTATCCGGTGTGTTGCCAAGAGGTTTCTCGCAACTGTCCGGTTGCTGTGTCCGGTAAAAGGGCTTGAGGAAACATGCCTCTGGGCTCTCTTGCGTACGTGTCTTCCTTCGGGCGAGGTAACTCGATCCTTCGGAAATATATTATGGAATGTATATATGTATTACCTGGGCCCCTTTGCCGGTCCTCTGGTATTCTTTGCACCAGAATGAAACGTGCGAGAATCCCTTTTCCCCCACACTTCATCTGTCACTGAGGAAATGGGGTTGCTGGAGCGGCTATGTCGGCGTCAGTTGAATAGATTGATGCAGCCAGCGACTTGTATTCACCAGCAACTCCGACTCAGAATGTCCAAGTGTCCATCCTCCTCTCACTGCCTGAAGGGGGGAGGGGGGTTGTTGACGAGTTGTTGACTAATACGTAAGTGTTTCCCTTTCCCCTTCTTCCTCCGCCCGGACTGCCGCTCCAAATTTAATATCTCTCGAGTTGCTAAACGAACGGCGGGTTATTGCGCCGCCCGCCGCCCGCGGGGAAATGGAGAGAGGGCGGTCGGCGGGAAGTGAACCTTCGTTGGTGTTTTTGTGTGTTTTCGTGTACTCTGTTTT
>NC_051407.1:38069861-38070398 GCF_015228065.2 Penaeus monodon
TATATGTTGATTGTACTCTTCTCATACCATAGATATCCTTCAGCCATTTAATTTTTCTTTATTCTGATTGAAAAGATGACATTGTGTCAGTGCTGTGCAAACAGTGGCTATTTCACGCGTTTTGTAAAATCCCCATAAAAGCTGTGCTGAGATAGGTCTTTAGTCCATGCATGGATCAAAGCAACACTTTCATTTATACTTTTTTTTCGTTTTATCACCGGCCCACTGCACACACAATTCTATGTAATGTCTTCATATGTAATTCAAACCCGTTTTTTAATTTTGGATCTTTCTCCACGTGCCTCGGTTACTAAACTCCGTTCACAGGTTAGCGAAAGCTCAGACCCGTGGATCACCAACCCTTTGCCCTTGGTGCCATCGCTCTTCTTCGTCCCTTCGCCTCTCTTGCGCGTCGCTTCTCTCTCGCTCGTCTCGCAGACACTTTTTCCCCTTCGGCTGACTCATCTTGAAGACCTATCCTTCACCTCCCTTCTGAGCTGCTACTTCAATCATTCCTTTCCCCTGGCCTGGGGCGCG
>NC_051407.1:38070425-38070517 GCF_015228065.2 Penaeus monodon
ACCAAACTAAGCGCTCGCTTTCATTTGAATTTGTCCATCCGCAAGATTTTCATCCAGAGCTCTTTCGTTCCCTTTTGCTGAACTTTTTTTTC
>NC_051407.1:38070557-38070860 GCF_015228065.2 Penaeus monodon
GCAGGCACCCGAACCTCCGTCCGTCCGCCATGCTCCCAGGTCAGGCAAACAGCTGCACGCTTTGCAGCCACACTCCTCCACTCTATGGAATGTAGAGCCTTGCGTGGCTGTGAGTGGCGCGTCCTTGGCAAATCGTGAATCTGCGAGTTTAATTACGTCGGGTTTGCGTGGAGCGTTAGGCCCGGGCTTGGGCTTGTGTTTCTTGAAGGAGGAAATGGTGTATTTACTTTCCTCCTTTGTGTGTTTGTTCTTCTTCTTTTGCGTTGGTTTTACACGCAGGGTATGAACGTAGTTAATGATAGC
>NC_051407.1:38071098-38071814 GCF_015228065.2 Penaeus monodon
CACGGTGGGTGCAGTGATGATGGCGTTGCAATGTAGGTCGACGCCGCCCTCAGCCTCATCACCCGCAGAGTAGTCCCAGGCCGCCCGTCGTGCCCAGCCTCGCTGCCCTCTCGCGCCTTGTGCCAGCGCCTCGTCGAAGGCTGGTGCCTGACAGTGGAAATCCCACGCTGTCTGCCGGGATGTCGGTCACGGCTCTGGTCGGAGCTTCTCGTGTTCGCCGTGGATGAGGTGTGTCGGGGCGGGCGGGGCGGGCGGTTTGGGCGGTGTTTGGATGCCCTGGCTTGGGAGGTGCGACACGACTGGCTGTCCGTCGAGATGGCTGTAGGAGATCCTTTGCTGTTTGTGGCTGGCAAGCTGCCATAGGATCGGGCAAGATGTGATCGATATGGCAATGGGAGGCGCTGTACTTGAGTGTTCGCCATGCTCAGGGTGGGGGCGAATTTGTGACGAGTTTGTGGGATGCATTTCTCAGTCGATGGGAGTCATGGTAGCTTAATCTGGAGGAAGTCGATGACTCACTGCCTGCTTGCGGTAGTTAGGTTAGGAGGGTAGGGATGGGGGATACGACGCCGCCGAATGTCTAGATTATGCAACATCATGCGATGCAACGCGAGAAGCAGACATAATTGCGGTGCCGAAATCTGAAATCCATTTCACGAACAGATGCCATTAGAGAGGCGACGGATCCGACTTTCGGGCCATTCATTCCCTTCACC
>NC_051407.1:38071871-38072452 GCF_015228065.2 Penaeus monodon
AAGCCAAGTATTTATCCACGCCTGTTGCCCCTTGGAATGCGGTGGGCCTCCACTGGGCGTAACAGAAGATGACTGTGACATCACGACCTAGCCTCCTTCCTCACCGCCACCTGCGCCTAAGTATATACCCATTACAAGAGATTAATCCTTATCACTTTAGTTGTGTTTTAGGCAGGGTTTTGATATACGTTGATAGCACCTTGCTGACTTCAGTGTTTGTTTCAGTGAGCTTACCTGCTTTGCCGCCGTTTCAGTTTGGATTAGAGTCGAAACCATGAGACATCAAAAGCTGTTTGACAAATCAGCACTAGTACTGATGATGGAGCATAACAGTTTTTTTATGCTCGCGATAACCCCCCCCCCCCCCGGCGCCATATTCGTGGCGGAGGTCCCTTGCATATCGCCACACGCCGAGCTGTTCCGGCGCGGCCTAGCCTGACCTTGGCGACGGAGCTCGGGTTGGGGTGGGAAGGGGGTAAGGGGGGAGACGCCAGCTGCCTCGAAAACTAAAAGTGAAGGTGGACTCTGTTTTCTTTTATAAGTACAGTAGTATATAGCCTGTTATAATGAGCCCCCCCACC
>NC_051407.1:38072701-38073100 GCF_015228065.2 Penaeus monodon
ATATTCACTCTCTTTCCATCGCGGTGTACTCCACCGCCTCTATCATTCTTGGGGTGTCCAGCGGTGGTGAGCGAAAATTCGATATGGTGGCCGCGGGAACGAACCAGTTATGTAAAGTGACAGAACGGTGTGCTTGGGCAGCCGAGCAGCTCAGTGCAGGGATTATGCTTTTTGTGCGTGTGTCCGTTCGGGTGTGTTTTGATTCGTTAAACTACAAGCGCTTGTGCTCGCATTTGCAAATGGATGGTTGGCTGGTGTGAAGGAAAAGGCACATTGCGTGCAGAGGCTTTCACGCCCGTCCACCTGGGCAGCAACGTACTCGCGTAGGTGACGCTCAGGTGCCACTGACTGTCGCAACCCGAGTGCCAGTGGGCCCCCTCCCTCTACCCATTCCCTAGT
>NC_051407.1:38073188-38073394 GCF_015228065.2 Penaeus monodon
ATCCACCCTCCGCTCCCTTCGACCTTTAGAGGATCCTGTTCCTCATTAGCTCTGGCGTTGCGTGAACTGTGTATGAATCAGCTCCAAAGCAGTGAGAGAGCCTGGCGGCAGACCTTCGCTTCCTCGCGGAGCCCGAAGGATAGCCGAGGTTGCACGCGGGCGATGGCGCAGACGGCGACGTAGGGCGATCGTTAGACCGTACAGAT
>NC_051407.1:38073424-38073999 GCF_015228065.2 Penaeus monodon
CCGCCCGCTTTTCTCGCCACGACCGGGCTGCGCAAACGAAACTGGGGCCGAGAGGGCCGAGGAGGCAGAATACGTTGCGATTTTGAATGGGATGAGCCGAGGCGCGGGCGGGGGCGTTCGGGCGGAGTAGGCTCGGACAGCTGGTGCTCGGATGACGCGCCAACTGTTACGCCACTTGTGGGTACGGACTTGGGCTACTTAATGGGAAGACGTAGGTGGGTTGCACAACTGTAGCCGGGATTTTTGTAGATCGGTAGCTCACAAGTGAAAATGAAAGGCTTGAATGAACTGTACAGACATAATATGGACAGAATGTTATGAGCTGAAGACATTGTGGAAGACGGTTATTCAGGAGTATGTTAGACGTGTTTAAGAAGCACATTCGGCGGTTACAAAGGATCTGCAGCGATTGTGACCAACGGTTCTTGGTGCAAATGACGCGACTCGCACTTGAGCTCAACCTCGGGAAGGGAAGGATAACGAGACGAGCCTCGCACTCAAAGGTCAATTAGCTAATAGATTGGTTTGTATCATACTCTTTTATGTTGCACTGGCTTGTTCTATGGCGATGCGGA
>NC_051407.1:38074353-38074684 GCF_015228065.2 Penaeus monodon
GGCACTTATGTCCCTAAAACTTAATTTAGCAAATGTGCTAAATTTACTCTCTTTTCCTCTGTGTGAACTGCTTTTGCAAGAGGATGGGTTCATATTCACGTGAGTTTATGATACGCTTACGAGGCACGCGCGTCTTCCTGTGTCTGTCCCCGGTACGGCCAGTCTGCGGTCAAATCGTGTTTCTAGTGCGGGAATCCGAGGCTCCGTTGCGCAAACGCTGACCTCTCCGCACTCAATATACTCTGTGTCGATATATTCACACTCACGACCTGCCCTCACCCTGCTATCCACGTGAACGCGCGGAAAGGGTATCGCGTAAATGTACGGGCTT
>NC_051407.1:38074955-38075869 GCF_015228065.2 Penaeus monodon
TTCACATAATCACCTGTTATTTCGCCACACACACGAGGCCCGGACTCATACTGGGCAGCGGCGAGCAGGAAACGCATTCGTTTTCTCGGACCTTTTCCTCCGCAGCCGCAGGTATCCGATGGGGCGCCCGTTGCGGTGCTGTCTAACGACGTCATAGACGGCGTTTAGCCGCGTCGGGCTAACGAAGGAGACGCCGGACTTGGGCCCCGCGCGGTATTTGGCGCCTCCCCTTAAAGACGTGGACGGGGGGGGGGAGGGACCCAAATATGGCAGTGAGGGCCCACGCGAAAGTAAAAGTGCCTCGCCTCCGCAGGGGGTTTGCGGGATGACGCGAGGGCGCGGCGGATGCTCCCGTCACGTCTCCTCTCGTGTGTCAGCTCGAACGGGAGGTAAATACGGGTTCCGGCCCGAGAGATGAATACGCTTGTCTGTCGTTTGTTGGTCGGGATGTGTTTGTATAATTATTGTTTTCCGCTTTTGAATGGAAATGCGGTGTGGATAGAATGCAGAGCAGTACGCAAACTTAAAAAAAACATGGTATGTCAGTTTTTTCTCTCACACTCTCCTCTCCTCCATCTGGCGAGGCTTCCGCGCGTGGCTCCCAGGAAATGTGGCGGCGGCGGCGGCTGCTGTCGCCAGATGGCGGACCCTCCCCGCCCCCCTTCCCCAATCTGTGGCTCCCCCACCTGCGTGCTGAGCTCTCTTGTAGAACGCCCTCCGCTCCCCTCCCCCCTCCCTCTCAAGCCCCCTCCTTATGTAGCAAGGCGCTTCATCCGTATTTTCTGTATTTTTCTGTATTCTTCACAGAGGGGCGTCACTAGAGCATTTCTAATTGCAACCTAGATTTTGTAGGACGTGATCATTTTTTCATTTGCTTGTTGCAATTTTGCTAGTGAGGATAACATTCTTTTTTG
>NC_051407.1:38076086-38076504 GCF_015228065.2 Penaeus monodon
GTGCGTGTGTGCACGCGCGCTCTTTCCTCTAAAATTGCACTTACTGCTGATTTAATCGTCCAAATTCAGTCGTGGACGATGCTATTAGCGCGCAAAATCGGTCGGAAAAGGTCGACGTTCTGCGTTCTATTCGCCGGCGAAAGTTTACGCAGGTGTTGATGTCAGTTGATGAGAAGCCTGAGGTAAGTAGCAGAAATAGTGCATGACGTCACAGGTGTTACCGTTCTCATAGGTGATGCTCGTGTAGCTGCTGACATGGACGAGGCCATTTTATCTTTTTATCATTATCGTTTCCTTCTCTGTGTATGTCATGCGTTCCTATCCCATTATGCAGCGTTGTTCTATCCCTTTCAATTCTGTTTCACAGTTGATACATTCGACAGCGCAACGTTCACTTGCAGTTTGCACATGCACGTGG
>NC_051407.1:38076692-38078891 GCF_015228065.2 Penaeus monodon
AACTCACATCCCGGCATACCATCGAGAGGGAAAGTAATATCACAGGAATCCGAGAGAATCGCCTAACCTTGGGGACGGGGAAGGATGCGTGTGTTGTTGAGCATTCGATTTGTAAACAACACGACGCGCTCCCATATGAGGCTTACAAAACAGGGGGCCGGAACAGGTGGCTTTGGCTGTGAGTCTTTAGATGTGAAGCGAATTTAGGGCGTGAAGGTGGTGATGCTGTTGATAGGATATGAGGGTTGTACGTTCCCCAGTGTTGGATGTTTACTGAAACCAGCACCTTATCACATGTTTCTTCGATAAAGCGTACTTAAACAATTAATTGAAATGATACTTGTCGGAGTATTTAATATTTATATAAGCAGAATGTACTTTAGTCTCACCCTTCCCTTATCACATTTTTCCCAGGTAGCTTTACATAAACAAGGAAGCAATTAGTGAAAATGACTCGTTAAAAAGTCCTTTTAGAAGCTGTTACGAATGGTGACATTATTAGTGTTAATGGGTTTTGATGCGTAGATAGGCCCTAGTCAAATAAAACCGGTTGATGCGGGTTGAAAATATAAGCGGGTGTGTGTTTACAGTCTTGTTAACATAGAAAATTATAGAGGAAGTGCCAGACTACAGATTTTGTGAGTAGTTTTCTTTGTTATTTCAGCTATCATAATTCTTGCCTTTGTTGTATATATTAATACCCTTAGATATATAGTTAATACATAAACATGAGCCTCACCCAGGGATGTACGAGTAAACGGTGAAGACCCTGAGAATGTTTACTTTGTTGGTTAACTATTTATAACTCCTTGTTTGTCTTGCTCAACCCTTAATCAAGTGAGACAGGTTATTAGTACATTTAACATCGGTAATCAACAGCACTTTAACACTGCCGTTCAAGTAAATAATGCATTGGACGCAGTATATGGCTTGCTGTGAGAATGGAAATGGACCTGGGCGTTGTGAATTACGGAGCTAATTTTAGACATGATGCTGCGGTTAGCACACATAAGATAGCAGATTGGTGCACTGCTTCATCCCGACCTTGAGGCCCCTCGCTTTGTTATCCATCGAAAGCACCTTTGGGTGATGTTAGCAGGCAGATGTGCGACAGGCAGGTGCCACGGTGGCGTTACGTAACGGCTGTGACGTGGTGAAGGGTCAACTCTGCACCGGTGCTAACTAAACGTGATATGTTGATTTCCCTCGGGCCAGGCGAGTGGGAGGGAGGGGAGAGAGGGGGGCGGTTGGGCGGTGCCTTATATAGCCCTGATGCCCAGCATGTGTGTCAGGGTCGCCCACACCAGCGCACCTGTTCCCTCTCCTGGCCCTGCACCTGCGCCCAGACACCTGTAGGAGGTTTTGACAGCGGGAAGGACGTGCCAAACCGCTCAAGACCTTTCCGTCAAAGCAGTTTCGCCGTGGTCATTATTTATGCTTTCGTATTAAATCGTCCTGACTTTTACTATTGCGTCTCTCGCCACTTGCAATTGCAGCGTCCGGTGCCGGTTGGACGGGTGGTTCTCGCTCATTCATTTCCTGGCCAACTCGAAAGCAGGGTGACGTATCTCTCCACTGTTCGCGTCGACAGTAATTTTCCCATTTCTAGTTCACGTTGCTTGAGGTAAAAGATCCATACATTTTCTCCGCAAGAGCATCAATCGGGCGTGGGTGCCTTGTTTGGTGCGCTGGAAGGCGTGGGTCGCCGGGAAGTTTATGAATGAAATCGAAATTTCCTGGTGCTGTATTTTTCTCATTAGTCCGATGACGTGGAAATGAATGAGTGATTGGTAGGCCAGTAGTCTCTCCCCTTGCCTCCCCCTCCCCCGCATCAGCTGACATACCAGACGCTTTCGAAATTCCGCCGGAGTTGGAGCGCGTATGTTAAGCTCGAAAACTGGCAGAAAGTTATGACGTCACGGGTGGCAGTTACTCGAGCGAAAGACAAAAATCATGCAGCTGCCTGTCACTACGTCACTCGCACGCAAGTGCTGGCTGTGCATTTCCTCGAAGTTTCTATACATGTTTTATTTCACTCCAGTTGTTTACGTTTGAACTGGGAATAGAGTGTGTGTTCTGCAGTGGACATTCTCTTTGCCTTGCCTGCGTGGGCGCTTGCCAGGCATGCAGAAGAGAATGGCCACGTGAATAAGCACCGCTCGGAGACGAAGTGGCAAGTGGGCGGAGGTGACAATGCTC
>NC_051407.1:38079158-38079459 GCF_015228065.2 Penaeus monodon
CGGACACCTTACCACTTCCTCCTTGTATAAGACGGCCATGATATCAGCTTTCCGGCCACGCTTCCAGGCCACTCATTGTCCTCGCCACGCCAGATGCTAATCGGCATGCAGTTATTTATAGTACGGTCAATTGTTTCTAGAGTTCTGATGCGCATGCATAGGCTTACATACTGTTTGTTTGTTGATTCTGGTTATGCCACAGATCTCTTAAGCAATGATAAAAACGACTGTTCTCGTAAACCTTTCTAGAGGCAGCATTGTGGAGCCGGGTTAATGCTGGGTTCTCGCTGTTTGTATGTTT
>NC_051407.1:38079726-38080704 GCF_015228065.2 Penaeus monodon
CTGCCCACCTCCCCCCTTTTTTACCCCCCAGTTCCCAGCTTCATAGTAATTCTGAAACGGTGTAAACATGAATAGCTCCTCTATATCGCCTTAGCCACGCGGCGTGTTGATAGTCCGGCCACCGAGGCGACAATATCCCGCACCCCGTGAAAGGCATGGCTGATTAGCTCCAGTTTCAAATGCAGGTCGTTGCGTTGGACGTTGCCATTGGACGTCGCGGGAAGCTTAGATGGAGGTGTTCAATAGTATTTGAAAACGGTTCGTGCGAGAGGCATACTGTACTGTAATAACCGGCCCGCGGAGTGACGGTTAAACGGACTCGCAGCGGGCATCGGCGGCGCGCACTTTAAATCCTGCCCACCATACCCGGCGGGTATTCTCAGCTGTTACACGTACCTTTCACTGCGCAGGTAATCTTTATTGCAGATGTTGCAATGCCGTCGGGAAATGGTAAAAAAGAATAAAAATGGGACATGTGATTTTGCCACATAGACGGAAGTTCAGAAGGTCGACTCGGAAGAGGATCTGTGAGGAATGAATGAACAGGAGGATTCGCGGATCTTGTGTCACTCGCCCGGAAGATGCCACGATAGCGTCGGGTTTCTGTTTTACGGTCTTATTTCTTTTTGTGCGAAATAACGCCGTTTTGAAATGTGAAAGTACGAGTTTTTGTTCTTGCGCGTGACGCGGTACTGACAGTTCCATGTTATATTATCATAATTGTTTTGTTATTGTCTTTCACCATCTTACCTTGCAGTCTGCCCAGTCTGCATCCTTTTACATCCGCTGACACTTCACACAGACCGGCGTTGCAAGCTCCCGTCGGAAGCTTACTGCATTCATGTGGTTTACCTCGCCGTGCCCGACCGCCCTCCTACCCGGGCAGCGCTATGGTCTCGGGGCTAAGCAGCCGGGCTGCGCGGTTCGCGACACCAGACCACGAATCGCCGCCGACACAGACCTGTTCCTCGCAAGCAC
>NC_051407.1:38080812-38080905 GCF_015228065.2 Penaeus monodon
TTGTTGAGCAACGCGCTGCTTGCATGCATTGGGCGATGGAGTGCAGCTGTCGCGATCAGCATGGACGCGGGGTAGGGGAAAGGTACCGTCGGG
>NC_051407.1:38081226-38081479 GCF_015228065.2 Penaeus monodon
TTCCTCGCATAGACCACGCGTGCGAATAAACACGAATAAATCACTCTATATAGAAAGGCTGTTCTTGGCTGCCGCTGTTGAGTTATTGATCGAGCATAACCCTTCAGCTGCCGGGCATGTGTGGTCTTTGTATCCACTGTGCGGATGACCGGGTTGCCGTGGGTATGTCGTGCAGATGCAACTCTGTCCTTTCGGTGGATTTTCATTTTACGCATGCAAAGTATTTTTCTTCCTTTTTGACGAGTGGTCCACA
>NC_051407.1:38081513-38081839 GCF_015228065.2 Penaeus monodon
CTTGTGTTTTCGAGTGTTTGTTCGATGGGCTTATGCCTTAGTTACTTCATCGGTGGGGATTGTCAGTAACGACGTGGTTGAGTGTACAAGTGAGGCTCGCGTGGAGTGGCGAGATCGATACAAGGAGAATCGCCATGACGTGTATGGGATGCGAGGACTTGTATAGGATTAGAAGGGAACTGCGGAGAGGACCTGCCTTAGGGTGATGCGAAGAGCAGATGGTTGTTCGCTTTTGCTGCGTATGTTTCGTTTCTCTCCTGTCTCTTCAAATTTCCTTACTCGTTTCTCTTTTCACTTTTTATTTCTTTTGTCTAGTCTCCTTTTCA
>NC_051407.1:38081874-38083245 GCF_015228065.2 Penaeus monodon
CCTCCCTCTCTCCCTCCATCCCTTCCTACCCTCTCTATATCCTCTCCTCCTCCTCTCAATTCTCCCTCTATCTATATCTTTCTTCGTCCTTCTCTCCCGCTATCTCTCTCATTCCATTCCTTCATACCGCCTTTATATTTCTCTCCCTTCCCTTCCTCCATTTCTCTCCCGTCTCTTTATCTTTGTCTTTTCTGGCTATACTGTGCCTTGTATATTCTAGCATTCATTTTCATGTCAAACACCAGTGTTCCTAATATTTTCGTGTTCTTGGAAAACTTGTAAGGTTATTTGCTTTGAGACTGAAAAATATTTAGACTATAACGTCACTGTAACACAACCCAGCAGAGGCCAGGGATAAAAGAATACGACAAAGTAATCAGAAAAAAAGATTCAGGAGGGTCGGTGCGGCTGCCCTAAATTTCGTAGTCGTTAGAGATTAGTAACATTATAGCCCCCACTCCCTATGATGGGGCTTCGGACACCCATATAGTTGATTAGTGAATACCCTTCCCCCTTCCCCCTTCTGTCCCCCCCCCCCTGTGTCCTCACTTGATCGATCCATCCCCTCCATCATTGGTGTTCCCTCCTTTTCTTCCCTCGTTCTTCCGTGTTTCTCTTTTATCTGTTTCTCTCTCCGTTTCATCAACTCTGAAGGATTTTCTTTTGCTGTTCACTTGTGCGTTTGATTTTTTTTTAGAACAGCATACTTATCTTTTGTGTTCTTGCCGCAGAAATGCCACTTTTGGAGAAGAAAGTAAACACGAAATGACTTTTACCTTGGCAGCAAGAGATGATGCAACGCACAGCAGTAAAGGAGTGAATGAAGGCTTTGATTGAGTTCTGAATGGGCGCGTGTGTTGTGCACACAAGGCGGCGGGGGCGGCCGGCCAGGTGTAAACAAAGATCAGCTGTGTTGCAATAAAGATGACGTTCTCATGCTCCCGATCGGTAGCGTGACCTCGTCGATGTACTGTGAACACTGTCAACGATGTTGAATCAGTGTTGCCAGATGATGATGCCGGACATCTCGAGGTGATGGCTCCTGCATGTCGACGTGCGGGCGGGAACAGCCATCAGTGTTGGTGGATTCCTTGTATCAGAACAGGATTTGTGAGGACCTCAGAGGAGCGACCGGAAGTGAGGATATTGCCTTGGGAAGTTTTCAGATAGATTGCTGGTCTGTGGCCTTTTACTCATTAGTTTGTATATTTCAAATAGATTCTTCAAAAGAAATGGAGTTCTTGCAATTTTGCTTCTAAAGGGGCCCTTGCAGTAAGCTTTCATCCTCGCCCAGCTCCCGGCGCCACTGCACATCCGGAACATCCCAACAGCTGTTTGTAAACTTTGTTGGAGTAATTGCCACTCGGGGCT
>NC_051407.1:38083289-38083656 GCF_015228065.2 Penaeus monodon
GCTACTGTCCCATCCCCTTCCCCCTTCAACTTTGGCCTGCGATAGAAGGTTTTTCAGACACGGCTCTGACAAGGATTCACGTGACTGATAAGCTGACTATTGGCTTGTTATATTTTAAGCGGCGCTAGCTTATCACCCCTCAACATTTATATATAACAGTCGTGTCATCTTGCGATAAGGACGAGTCCTTTTAATGTTTTTGTTATCAGTCGTGTTTTTATGCCCTATAAATGCATGTTTTGATGGCCTAATTTTAACTAGTGCAGCATTTTTATTCAACAGGAAGATTTTTGCGCCAGCTAGGAAGACATCATTGCATGTGAATATGAAATCATACATATGTTCATCTTCATTGTCATTTGCCATT
>NC_051407.1:38083788-38084052 GCF_015228065.2 Penaeus monodon
GCCACTCCCGTCTCTCCTTCGAAACATCCGGGGTCAAGTTACAAACCCTCTTCATCGGCATTAGGTCGTGTGTGCTCTTGAGGTAGACGGTGACTAGGCCTTTATCGTATCTCGGCGCCGGTGTGTTTACCCTCCCTCCCCTTCGCCCCCTTCTCCCCTCCATTTCGCCTCCCTTTCCTCCCTCCCCCTCTCCTCCTCCACCTGATGACTCACGTGAGCTGGATGTAATAGTCAGACTCTCACACTTAGGGACCCTCCTGAGGG
>NC_051407.1:38084092-38084378 GCF_015228065.2 Penaeus monodon
TGTTAACACTCCTCGGAGATTCTGTACGCAAGACAGGCTCACTACTTGCCAGAGTGAATTCAACGTGTTTATTTTTCCACTTCATGAATATCTCGTGTCGGTGCACGTGCACTCAGCGAGTCTTGTAAATGCTCACACGTTCGCTTTGCATAGTGGTGATAAAGGTGCAATTGTGCTATGCTGAAAGAACAGAGCGCTTTAATTGGAATTTGTGGGCTGGAGTAAAACGGGTGTTGTCTGAATTAGACACGGGGAAATAAGGAGGGAAATGGGCATGCCTGGCTGC
>NC_051407.1:38084409-38085500 GCF_015228065.2 Penaeus monodon
ACATGGAAACTTTTTTTTCTTAAAGCGCTGGATTTGGTCTGTGTGACCACTATCGATCCTAGTGCTTGTCGCAGCCAGCGTGTAGGAGGCGAGGAGGTCCAGGGGAGAAGTGGCGTTGGTAGTCACTGAATTGCGATTATTATTTGAGAACCGATTTTCAGTGTATTTTGCGTGTATACTGGAACAAATTGCAATTATTGTTGCCATGTATCATTTCCTAGAAAAGCTGTAAGAAGCCGTCGGAGGCTTGAGATGGATTACATAGAAATTACAGCTTGTGGTTAGGAAGTTTGGGGATTATCTAGCGTTCATCACAATCTTTGTAAATCCGAAACTCAGTCAATGAGTTCGGTTACGTTTCGTCTCGCATTCGGCGCTTGCTCAACTTCATTATCCAATGCCTCTCAGGTGATCATATACGTAATGCCAGTCCAACATGGATCCAGCATGCCCTTCTTGCACATACTGTTTTTCCTCTCTTTAAGACTACCGTATATTTGGGGGACCTGCTGCATTTCCCAATTTTGTTTCCGCTAGCAGTGCCTGGGGTTCGATGCCGTTCCCCAAGACCATGTCAGGCGTCTGGTGCATGTCACATGCATGTCTGTGCTTCCTGGCCTCGCTAACGAATACCATAACGACGAGAGTAAGTCACGACTTGATCAGCAGGAAGTAAACGCAATGGCCAAGTGGGCCTTTTGTGACTTTCTGGTGAAGATCTTCGGCGCTGCGTTCTGGAAAGGCACTCATAGGTTTACTTGTTTTTATGCGATAATTATTTGCGGCCATGGGTGTAGTGAATGGGAGTTCTATGTACTGTGCAGCAGTTAGATTCTGCTTTTTCACAGTCACTTGAATCCCCTCCAAAAAATAATTATTATTTCGCGTTTATTGTAATAAGAGCATCATTGTGATTAATGGTTTCCTTTCGCGCCCCATTTCATCCCGAAAACGGCGTATTTTACTAGTGCTTCTTGTTTCAGGGTTAATCGTAAGCGTTCGCAGGAGCGACCTTCACTCAAATTTATCGCTTCTGGTCGGCCTTCGTAGCAGATTTTACCACGGAAATGCTTGCGGATCGAGAAAAAAAC
>NC_051407.1:38085579-38086050 GCF_015228065.2 Penaeus monodon
GGGAGGGGAATGCGCCTGACTACCGTCTGAGACAAGAAACTAAATAGGTTTCCCAAGCATACGCATCGCCCTTGCCCTGGCTATGGAAAGACGGCAGTGATGCCCCATGCCCCGTGCCCTTCGCCGAGGGTACCGAGGAAGGATATCTTGAATATATTATTTCCCGAACGCCATCTTTTTCCCGCATAATTTCCGAAGCGCGTCGTTGTGGTAGTGCGAAGCTGGTCGGCCTTCCAGCGCCTCCGGATCACGATCGTCCGAATGCGTCTTGGGACTCGGGTCTTCCGGTGTTCGGGCGCTGGGCGGGAATGGCTGGCGAACGTGCTAATTAGAGGCTGGCGCTGCGCATTTGTTTTCCTTCGCTTTTTACATACGAGGTGTCTTCTTCTTCCTTTTCTTATTACGGAATTAGAACTTAGGCTGCATTCCTTCAACCCCCCTCTTCCCCTCCCTTCTCACTCTCTCTTTTTT
>NC_051407.1:38086302-38086932 GCF_015228065.2 Penaeus monodon
TAGTCCCACGAAGAATTTGTTTACACATGATTTCTCGCTGTTTATGATTATCCAGTCTGTATAACGCTCAAGATTCACGGTCACTTGAACGCCCCCAAGTTTTTATGCCGCTTCCACGACCCGCTCGTAAACTTCGATTTTCAGATTCCTTTTTATTTTACACGTGGTTTGTGCGGTTGATGGATTTCTCTCGTGTTTTCATGTGTGGATTGACATGCTTCTTTTATTCT
The DNA here is from genome assembly GCF_015228065.2 of Penaeus monodon. Lineage (NCBI taxonomy): Eukaryota > Metazoa > Arthropoda > Malacostraca > Decapoda > Penaeidae > Penaeus > Penaeus monodon. The sequence goes on from NC_051407.1 coordinate 38,086,533, forward strand.
GATATTTATACATATTTTTTTTTATGATTTTATACATTGATTTTCTCTTTGACTCGCCAGTGCGGATATTTCTTTTCGGGAGAAGTCGCGCGTCGATCTCAAATGTTAAGGCCCCTTCGTGCATTCACTTTAAATGCTGTTTCTAGAGACCCCAACTTTGGAGATTCGCGAGACTTCACCTTCCTCAGCCCGAAACTTTGTGCGTTGTAATTTCATGAAGACCCTGAGAATGACAGTGAAATTGGCAACTGTTTTTCGCTGCTTCTGATAGGGGGAGGGCTTAGTGCCGTGAATCACTGCGGAAACCCCCTGGTATGGGATGCATTTTATGCTTCTTGGGGAGGGGAAGATAAACCAACGAAGTGAAGAATAAAAAAAAAGCACGAATAGGCCAATATTA
>NC_051407.1:38087150-38087357 GCF_015228065.2 Penaeus monodon
TTTTCCTACTTTTTATTTAGTGCATGCTTCTCGAGGCGTTATTCGGGACATCCTCGAAGGGCCAGTGCACGCCGACCGCGCGTCTTAAACGGCAGATACAAGGCGGCTCTTGGGGCGTGAAGAGTGCGTGCAGCTGTGCTTACTCTTGAGGCTCTTGATGGCGTGGTGTCTGACTGCAGGTAAGACTCGATTATTGATTGTGGGCGT
>NC_051407.1:38087415-38090112 GCF_015228065.2 Penaeus monodon
TGATCGAGCCAGCAGTGACTGCCAACCAGCCAGCGTGTTTGCATGCCTTGTCGCCGAGCTTGTAGCCTTGTGCCGTATCGTATGGTGGCCGTCGTGGTCTCTCATGGCTAGTATTCGCCCTTTCTCTGAGCCGCCGGGAGTGTAGCTTTGAAATAGGCTTTGTGTGGCTGTTTATGTCTGCAGAAAGGAAGACGGAAGCAAAAATCTTGGTGTTTTTTTAAACTTCAGTTCTTCTTCGTTCCTTTAACGTTTTCGTCTCTCGTTCCTGTCAAGAGCAGAGCCCTGCCTTGTAGATTCCGTCTTGGGTAAAGGCCGAAAGGTGCCTGGGTAGGAAGTAGACAAGTTCTCGGCCGGCCGGGAGGAAGCGAGGCAAGCGATCGGTAAGGTCAAGGGGCCAGTTGTTTGTGTTGAAGATAAGTGCGAGGAAGGAAAGTCAGCAGGAACAGGATGGGTTGAGGAAAGGGAAACCGCCTTGAGAAAGTCGCATCCAGCCTCGGTTAATCGCTGGGATGATTTGTGGAAGGTGCAGGACGACTGACGCAGCCATGACCAGTACGACCTGATGACGGCGACGCCCGCCAAGGACGCCGACTCTCTCCCACTCCCCCTCCCTTTTCCAAGCCTTTTTCTCAAGGGATGGAGGGGAAGGCGACATCGGACATGTCGCAACAGCGCCCACCTAGCCTAACCAGCCTGCTCGCCCGCCGTCGCCCAGTGCCTGGAATGGCCCAACGAGTCCTCGCGACGGACATGGAACTGCCGGCGAGTCGCTCGTTTGCCGGGCCGTCGCATGTTGCAGTTGATACAACTCCGCGACCACATTGGAAACTGCCGAAGTTGCGAGCGAACGATCCGCGGCGGTGTAAACACGCGCCACAGTCGTTGGGACGGAGATTAACCTGGCGTGAATGCATAATGAGCCCGGCAGCGGGCGAATGAGATCTACTTCATCTTGGGCTTCTTAATATGGGTTGTCGATAAGGGCATCGACGCCCGCGCTCTAGCTGGCTTCATCCATCCCCTCGCGCTTAGGAAGTGCCACGTTGGGCAGCCTCCGCTTTCGTTGTCATCTACATATCGTCATCTACAGTGTGAGCCCAACCTACTAGACTAACCATTTGATTTTATCAGGCCACTTGTGTGATGTTTACTTTCCGCCATCATCCCTAACGCTCTGAACCAGCACCATCTGTTACCGTATGTACTACACGCAATGCCTACTGCGTTATATACATTCACCACCTGCAGGCCGGTGGAGGAACCCGTCTAGGGCATCCACTTCGCCTTTTGCTTCCTCCCCACCGGACGCCGCTCGACCCCTCCGCTTACTCACAGCCACGTTTCCTCCTGCCCCGCCGTGCCATGAATGGTGTCATGAATAAATGTATAAAGGGTCGAGCCGCAACTGGAAGAGCAGCTCCCGCGATGACGTAAGACGGAGGGAGGGGGATTGAGAGCTTTTGTATTTATTTAACTTACGTGACTAGTTTGGATACCGAAAGGTCTTTGTCTTGCAGTGGATTTATTTTATCAGCATTGAATAAATCTTGACGGATTTACGCGTTATTGTCGAGGGTGAGAAACTGCGCATGGGGAACTACCGTCCGCCCCGAAGCGGACCCTGGGCGAGCCGGAATCGAGACCCATGTCGTGACGGAGAGCAGAGCAGGTGCCGCGCTGGAGGTGCGGCGGGAGGTTTATGCTGATCCGCGGCATAGCTGATTTGGGGTGGGTACGTGCACGCCATGCCCCGCCCCCCTCCCCTAAGGGAGAATCATGTTTTGACGCATATTTACCACAAGCGATTAGTGTGGTGTTTAGTGCGACAGTATGTGAGATTACCCTTAATGCAGCAGGACCCGAGTGGATTACCCTCCCTTCTTCTTACCTGCCACGCCTGCTTATTCTCCCTTTCACCAGCCTCTCGCCCTTCCTGCGGCCCATTCCATTTCAGCATTTCCTGCGAGACCTCCTCTCACGGTCGTGACGCAATGGCTGCTGCGGCGCACCCTGGGTACTTCTCTTCCCATCACCTCTGCGAGCGCCTCCGCCGCCCCTGATACCTGCTCTCGCTTTCCGTTCGCATTGTCCGGCCTGCCAGTCCTTATCGATTTGCCATTCGTATCCGTCGAAGTTGTGAGTCATCTCGGCTTCTCGTCCGACGCCCTCCGCGGCCGACGTGCCTTGTTGCTGACTTCACCACATTGATTACCGCTCCACCTGCCGTGTCCGCGATCGCCGGCGCCCCCATCCCTTTTTGTCGGCATATGGGTCGGGCGGTCGAAGCGTGGTTCCTGAATGTTATCGTTTATCGTGTCTTTCCTTATTAGGGCTTTGGCATTTTTCATTTTCGCGTGCCTCCATATGCGTTGCCCTTCCCCTCCTGTTGCCTGCCTGCTCAGAGAATTTGGCCATTGCTGATGGGCTTTTAGACATGCAAGATTGATATTTTGTACATCAGAGGCTTACTGCGTTGTTCCTAATAGACTGTATATTTAATATACAAATATATAAAGAAATATAAAGAGCGGGCCCTTTATCGAGAGGAGTAGCTCTTATATAAATGAGTCGTGATAACCTGTGGCACGATATCGGCAACGCTAGCGCCGGGGTTATGCAGGGTCAAACGTGAGTCAAAGGGATAAGAAATATGAAGAAAGAAAGGGAGAGGGAAAAATTATGGGAGGCCGACAAGTG
>NC_051407.1:38090156-38090891 GCF_015228065.2 Penaeus monodon
TGGGACGTATTGTAAAAGTTGAGAGGAGAGATCATGGTCGCTCAGTTTCCGCAACTGCTTTTTATTGGGCGTCTTGCAAGGGGCGCTGCACGATCCAACTCACCAGCGATGCCAGTGATAACATCTCGGTTCCGTTGCCTGCTTGTGCTTTTGAGGCGGCGGTCGCAGGATTACGTCATGGCCGGCAGAAAGTGATCTCACCGGGGAGAGGCTGAGGTTGAGCTGGGAACCTGTGCCATTATTAACAAACGTCTATTTTTACTCGTTTTTCACTTTTTTCTTTCTTTCTTTTTTTCAAAATTTCTTTTTCTTTCAGTTTTTCGTTTGATCTAAAGTTTATACATATTTGCTAGTTTATTTGTTAGTGACTACGTTTATACATATTTGCTAGTTTATTTGTTAGTGACTAATGCATGCTTTCCATTACAGGAACGGTTGGAGCGTCTACACAATGAATTCAACGGGCAAGTGTCATCCCTACAAGGGGAATTATCAGAAATTAAGAATATCAAAGAGGACCTCACACGCTACATCCGGGAGCTTGAGCAAGCAAACGATGATTTGGAAAGAGCTAAAAGGTAAGGATGATGATCGGTATATGTCTTTTTCCTTAGTTTCTTAGGGAAAAGGTGATGTAAAGTGGCTTGCCTTGTTTTATAGCTAGCGTGACTAATGTGACAGATGGCACAATAGGTAATTTTAATAACTTCTTTTTAAATATATTCGTTTTGACTT
>NC_051407.1:38090914-38091228 GCF_015228065.2 Penaeus monodon
TTGATGCCTCACATAGTTAGATTTTTTGTATTTTGGTTCAGTTGAAATTAATTCATTGGGAGAAATAATTTTTAACATTACTTTTATATATTTTTTTTTAATTGTTAGTAGAGAGCACCAAGAAGCTTCATTTAGCTCTGTCGGAATGTTAAATTAGCTGACAAGAACTGATGTATTTGCCTCATTAGAAAGTGACTATTTCTTTTGTTAGTTCTTGACCTATTTTTGATTGTTTATTTTCAGTTGTTATCACAGTTCATAGATTGTTTTATTGACATTTTCGTATGTAAAATATAAAAGTAACCTGCTGAATG
>NC_051407.1:38091263-38091621 GCF_015228065.2 Penaeus monodon
TGCTTTCAATACATGTGTATGTTGAACGTAGAATATGTTGAATTTCTTCAAAATATTTGCTAATTTTGGATTTTACAAATAAAACTTTTTAAATTGGTGTTCTTTACAGAAGAGTAAATTCACCTGCTGAATGTAGGTGAAAACTCCCACGAATTGCATATGCTTTGCTTCATGCAAGAAATATTCTCATTTACTATTATCTCTTGATTCTGCATTATCATTTCCTTTCCCTTTTTTTTGTACTTCTGTTTCTTTTCATCTTTCTCAGTATTCCTTTTATTTCCTAGTTTTTCCTTGGTTATACCTTCTTTCTTTTCCTTTTTCTGAATGTTCGTACTCCTAGATCTATTTATCTTCA
>NC_051407.1:38091655-38092191 GCF_015228065.2 Penaeus monodon
CATCTTTATTTCTTATTTCTCTGCTTCTGTTCCTCTATCTCTTCATCCAGAAGGCTCCTCTGCCTTCTTCATTTTTCTGTCTCCTTTTCCTCCTTGTTAGAAAAAGAAAATTGCCTGTCCTACTATTAGTATGATGTAGGAATGTTCATTTTAAACACAAAAGCATTTGATGGATACTTTGGAAATTAGAAATTATGTCAACACTATTAGGTTTCTATAAAATTCCAAATCTTTAGAAGTTAAAGATCATTTATTACTTCAAGTGAAGTGGGAGAAATCGTAAATTTGTCATTATTTTCCAGGGCAACAGTGACATCCTTAGAGGACTTTGAGGCGAGGCTGAATTTAGCAATCGAGCGAAATGCCTTCCTGGAGTCTGAGCTCGATGAAAAGGAGGCGTTGAAGGTTATGGTGCAGAGACTGAAGGACGAAGCCAGAGGTGAGAAATACTTGGGAATGAATTTGGTGCATGTGCTGATTTTACTCTTGTGTTTAGTGTTGATTGAACTTTGCAGGTTCCTTTGTTTCCAGTGGTG
>NC_051407.1:38092213-38093409 GCF_015228065.2 Penaeus monodon
GTAAAGTAAGGGGATAAGGGTAATGGTAAAGAAGGAGATAATGAACATTACTTGCAGGGGAATAAATCTAGATTATAAAGGATATTGATAAGGGCTTTATAAGGCCAAGAGTTCATTCACTACATGATATGATATAACTTCTCTATTAGTACTATATACATCATAATTGGGCTTTGCATAGAATTCATGAGTCTTTGTTCAAGTAATTGTTGCTGTTCCATAAAACAACATATTCATGGTCTTAATACAAACTAAAATGTGTACTCTAAATCCTTACATAGAATGATAAAGCTGTCGTTTTCCGACAGATCTTCGGCAGGAGCTGAGTGTAAAGAACAAGGACGACGAAGAGCCAGATAATGACAGGGCTCTGCAACACCAGCAGAATAATCACCTGCACCTGCAACCTCCTCCCAAGTTACAGCCTCCCTCTCAGACAGTTTCCGATGAAAATGTTGATTCCAATAAACTTGTTTCCAGCACACAGCTCACAGATTCTGTTCCAAGCACACCTGTAAAAAGTAAGCAGCCAGATACCATTGATTTGGCTTTGATGATTAATTCAGTAGTAGAGCTGACTAATAGGTAGGCTAATAAATGCATGCTAAGTTGTTGAATTTCTATTTTTGAAAAAAACATATTTCCTTGACAAGACAAACTTATCGTTTGTACTTGATTATATTTTTTCTTTCTTTTTTTCTCTTTGGTAAGGTAGATTTTTATATGAAAAAGTTGTATTTATCTAATGAGCAGAAAAACAATAACATCATTTTAGGAAAAAGTAAACACTTGTAAGACATGTAATACAATAAGATTTAGATGGACGTAGAATAAGAGAATAAGATGTAGTCTATTTTTGACTTAAAAATCAGTTTAATTCAAAAACTGATTATGTTCTTTATTTCTTATAGGGAGATTACAAAATTCAGTCAAGAAAGTAAAAGAGTTAGCTACTTCATCATTGTTTATAAAGAGAGTAAGGCAATCATTACTGATACTTCTGCAGCCAGTGCATTTCCTTTTAAACAGTTCTTTCTTTGTGCATGCAATGTTTGTTTTTAAAATCAGTGATAAACATGCATTATTGTATTCACTAGTGGTAGGCTTCAATAAGGATATAAATTGATCTTTTACAAATTCAGAAGACTGAATGAATATTTAATTCTGATAATTTTTTTTTATGTTGTAATGAGAAA
>NC_051407.1:38094743-38095075 GCF_015228065.2 Penaeus monodon
CCAGAGTTGTAGTTTTTAGATGTGATTATCAAACAAGGGTGTTGAATCACTAGATAAATTTTTGTAATGAATGTGCACATATATTCTGCAAGCAGGAACTGAACAGAATGCCTTATTTAGAAGTCTGTTTACAGGTCTCTTTTTTTTTCACTTCCAGCACACCCTTTGCACAACATAAACAACGGAAGCGTACCAATGACGCCATCAGCAAGGATATCAGCTCTCAATATTGTGGGAGACCTTTTAAGAAAAGTGGGGGTAAGTTTTTCTAATTACGTCTTTTGTTGGACCGTTTTAGCAAATAGAATATAAATAATCTCATTAATGGTCTC
>NC_051407.1:38095111-38095539 GCF_015228065.2 Penaeus monodon
TCAAAGGCCTTCTGCATGATATTTAACAACTGAATTAGGTTCAAGAGATGAGTTTACAGACCAGTAAATCCGGAGTGCATATTTCACAAAGGGAAATTGTGACTGAAGTAGAGGTGTTGATGGCAGCTGGCGTGCTGCCTCGTACAGTACATGGCCAGTGCTGTAACTTGATATCCTTTCTGCCAGGGTAGCCATAACCCAATGGCGGAGGGGGTCTGGGGACACACTGCGGCAGAATCAAGATTGTCTTGTAAGAAAATCACAGCTGATAGTCAATATTAAGCTTTAGCATGACACTTCACAAGCCACAGATTCGGAATGCTTGTATCATTTTTTTCCCCTTAAATTCTGGATTTCATACTTTGCATCTTTAAAAAAAACAAAACAAAGTTGAGCTGAACACACATTAGCTGGAGAAGAAAAAAAGA
>NC_051407.1:38095563-38095745 GCF_015228065.2 Penaeus monodon
CAATAGCAGTTAGAAAGTTTATGGAAAAACTCAGGCAGTCTTCTAAATTCACACCACTCTCCTTTACGACTAAATCCTCACCTCTGCCCGAGTGAGTTTCCAGATCCAGTGTATTTGAAGCTTTCTTGTACACCTAGCCGCTTCATTTGTAATTTTTTCTTTGTTCATGGTTAGAACTGGGA
>NC_051407.1:38095784-38096116 GCF_015228065.2 Penaeus monodon
TTGAAGCAAACCATACGCTATGTTAGATGTTTGTTTGGTTATTTTCGTTAAGCAGAGGAAAATTCATTGCCAGATGTACAAAATGGTTAGCCTAGTTTTATTATTTTAATGTTTGAGATTGTGAGAATTGAAAAAAGAGAACTACATTTTTTAAAAAGTATTTACTGATTTTAATCTTACTATAAAGTTGTAATGGAAATTGCTAAAAATCATAAATAAATATACAGATAATTATTAACTGTTAAATGATGCCAAGGTTTAGAATTCTGATCTACTGCAACATCTGCAGTAGATCAGAAAACATTTTGAGGCTTTTTTTTTTTAATTTGTCT
>NC_051407.1:38096766-38096902 GCF_015228065.2 Penaeus monodon
GAGGGGGGTTGGGCAGACTATAGTTGACAGTACATGTACCTAGCAGCAATGGGTTAAGAGATGCTAAACACTCCTACAAATAAATAAAAACATTAAAACAGACAAACAGACACATTCATATGCACAAATACACATG
>NC_051407.1:38096988-38097721 GCF_015228065.2 Penaeus monodon
GCATTATAGGAGAGGATCTGTTGTTTAAAATTATCTCTTTCTTTCAGTTTCTTATGACAATATTGGGGTATCCTTCTGACCTAGATGAATTTTCAGAAGATCCTGTAAAACTAAGGGTACACAGCTAACCTTTGCTGGTAACAGACCAAGACCCAAAAATGTCCAAGCTTGTATAAGTCCTGTATACATAGTGCAATTAGAGTTGAATGACCTTTATAACTGTGACTAAGGATTTCTCCCTAAGTGTCCGTTGATTGTTTTTTCTTTTTACATGTTACTAAAAAATGGCATAAAATATGAATTTTAGCAATAACCTCAGAGGAGACAGGCATTTCTTTGGCTAGTGCCGAAGCCATCATTTAGCCAAATCTTTTGTCTTAACAAGTGTGTGAATAGGACTGAAATAGGACCTTGCGTGTGGTACTGGCTTTGTGAAGGATTGTTCAGTGAAGGATTGTGATTTATTGTAAGATTTCTTGAATTTGTAAATTAGGAAGAGGTTTTCATGTGTGTCGGGAACAGTACTGCTACAGGATGTTTTTTTTTTTTTTTTGCCATACATTTCATCTTTAAATTGTTTTGTTATTAAAAAAGTGGAGGGACAATCATGATTTCTGTTAGATATTGTGCATTATTTGTTTTCACTATTTATCTGTCTTTTTTTTTTTTTTATGGAAGTATGTGTTTTTGGGTTGGGGAATTTGGATATGTATAACAAAGTAAAATATATATA
>NC_051407.1:38097954-38098039 GCF_015228065.2 Penaeus monodon
GTTTGGGGTGTATCATGTGTCATTATGTTGTTGTGTGATGTGTGTTGCACACTTCACTCTCATACACTACTGTATATGTAACTCA
>NC_051407.1:38098250-38098321 GCF_015228065.2 Penaeus monodon
TATTTTTTAGTCATTGCTAAATATAGAGGGAAATTTTCCCAAAAAGTTCTATGTGTGTGTTATATATTTTT
>NC_051407.1:38098388-38100191 GCF_015228065.2 Penaeus monodon
ACAGACAGTAAGATGCAAATGAGAGATAAAATGTCATCACGTAGGGATGTAATCTGTGAAGTGGCCTGTGTTTTTTTGTCATTATTGTGTAAAGTTGTGAATTTCTGTTTGCTGAAAATGTGGTGTTCTTTAATTGATATGTCTTGACATCCTTGATGGTATTTGTCCTAACATCATGCCAATTTAATACTGCATTCAGTAGAAGATAAAGACTAAACTGAATTTGAGGAGAGTGTCATTTGTTTAACTGCAGTATATCTCGACATGTAACACTTCCTGTATTTGCTTAAGACCGGGAAGTTTTTTGAGGGAGGGCAGATTAGGGCATTTTGGAGCGGGTGATAATTCGGGGATGCATAAATGAGTGGGTGTGTGAATGTTTGTTTGCATGCATATTTGTAACCTTGGTTGATTCAGAGAGGAAGGGAGGACATGTGGCTACTTTTTATTTATGATTTTTGTGATAATGGGAAAGATGTACAATATATCAGTAAAGGCAGTTTTATTGTGTTTGTGTTTGGCAGTAGAGCATCTCATAAGTTGGATAATATGATACTGCATAGACGTAAATGACCTGACTACAAAAGAAAAACGTTCAGTTGCAGAAGTATTCTTTGATTCTCAGTGTAAAATAGCTTCTTCCATTCAAACCATCCTGTATCCTTTATGACTGGGTGGATTTGAAGACTAACCAGTGCATTTGGCAGTGAACTTTATTAACCTCTAACTTCTAACACTTTTTTCTCATATGATTTCAAGATGAATATCCAAATTTTAGTAATAGTAGAGGGAAATTTGCCAGATTTTCACTATCAGTTAGTAACTATTGTATGTGTGCCGTATTTTTGTAATCAAAAATTATTTTGGCTAAACAAAATTCTTAATTCCTTGTCATGACCTCAGAACTAATGAATTACCACTCTTTTCTTGATTGGTTATAAACTGTAAATATAGAATAACTACCATGGGTAACATTAACAAGGCTGGTAATGGTATCTCAGGCACTGGAGTCGCGTCTAGCCTCGTGTCGTACTCTCGTGAAGGACAACCAGCGCCCCCTCAGCCTGCCTCCACCCGGCAACCACTCTGCCAGGTAACACACTAACGCCCAAACCATAAACTGGCAGCAACTGTCAGCAAGCACAGAATGGGGCACTTGTTCTTGCATGAAAAAGTATCCAAGCATCGTTACATTTAGTCAGTCTGCTGAGCACATCAGTCAAAGGGTTGTTGGTAATGGGTTCTTAAGAGACGTAGGACGTCCCAACAGGATGACTAGGACCTCCAGATCTGAGGAATTATGATGTCATACCTTTGACTGATTGATGAGGCAGCGTTGGTAAAGTTTAGTCTCTCACTATAAAAAGGCACCATCTACCTAACTTTTAAAAAGATGATAAGTAAATGATATGCATTAGAAATAAATGCATATTAAACATAATACTGCCAAACAGATTAGCACAGTTCTTGATTGTCTTTCCCTAGGAGGCGAAAGTCCACACAGTTTACTGTAAGTTTACCATAATTGCTGGAGAATGAAGAGTATCCATTCTTTGTGGGCACTTGGATGATTGCATGGGCCTAACATCTTACCTGCTGGTTGTGGACTGTTTCCCCTTCATCATATGACTATTCTTAGAGAAATAGGAAATTAACTGAATAGATTCTGTCAGTGCAACCAAAATTTCCTGTCAATATTTTGCTTAAGCTAGTGAAGACTGCCTACAGCTTGACTGAAAAGATGAACCTTGCATGACAAAAGACTTGCTATTTGTGTCAAATTATACATGTGTATTTCTTACC
>NC_051407.1:38100243-38101859 GCF_015228065.2 Penaeus monodon
TAAGCTTCTTATATGTATTGGCTTTTTACACTTAGTTGCACAGTGTGGTTGCATTTCTACCTTTGCCTTCATTTTTTTTTGTTTTTGCTTCAATCATGTATTTGTGCTTAAGAAGTAAGGTATTATTTTTTAAATAATTATGTATACTTGACCATGCAAGAAATTTTATAGTATGCCCAAAGCAGTTAGTCATTAAACATGTAATAGGTGTTTGTATCCTAGAGTTGAACCCTATATCCATTTAATCAGTATTATAAAGTATATTTTGCATTGCTGTATGATCCTCTTTATTTTGTTTTATTATTATGACTAAGCCTTAAGCAGCCTAACCTCGTTAATTCAGACATAGCATTTGCCATATTAACTTTGCTTTGACCAGGTATTACAGAATGAGCCTAATTTTTGTATTAATATTTCACCTTAAAAATTGTACTGTATATTAGTAGTAACATTGAGCAGGTAGAATTAACGAGTTTTGACTGTATGGCTTCCAATTTTATTTTTGAAGGACCCTGACATACCAAAATGCAGTGTGTATTACAAGCAGTGAGTCACTTTGAGTTTCTGAAGTTTGAGTAAATGTTTTCGTAAATGTGACACTTATTTATTGGTCTGAATTTTCCCCACAAACATTCATAAAAGCTCAGCTCATGTCCACTGCTTGTAATCATCATGGATAGTGGCTGGTAAAGGGTTGAATGCTTCTGTTTATGTTTCTTTCCTTTTTCGACAGATGAAAATCCAGCAGATTAACAGGGACTTGAATAGGGTGAACTCAGTATTCAAAGCAGGTAAATGTTTGATCAGCTACTTTCTACTGACTCCACATCTGATGCAAGGGAGAAGAAAAAGTTGTGCAGCTGTTTCTTTTCAGCTGATAACCTAGAGGATTGCATTACTAACCAGTTTGAGACACAGCCCGAATCACTTACAGTAATGCTAAGCCTAACACAGTTTATATTTTGAACGTGTGATGTATTTTTGTTTTAACATGAACATTTGTTGGATGTCACCTTTAAATAATGTCAGATGTCTCTTTACTGAAAGACTTTAGACTTTCCATAATGGAGGAGGAGGTATTTACTTCTTCATAAGACAACAAAGGAAGAAAACTTTGTCTTATGTCCTAGAACTAAACTATTAGAGTTAAATGTCATAATACTCCTTGACTTCTCTCTTAATTCCCTTGTTGCATGCACTTCATACAAAAGAATACATTTTATCAGTTTTGATTTATTAGATAGTGAATTTAATTTACTTTTCTTTAATAAATGTATTCTTAGTTAATGCATCTATACTCAAACTTGAATTTTTTGAAATTTAGTTCTGGGTTGAACTCCTTCCACTGTACTCTATGTGATTTTAACAGCGAATCTGTGTTTAATTTTTTCACCTAGAATTTTCTCTTGTATAAAGAAGGGATGTATGGCAATATCTATCATTTTAATTTCTCACTAGAAAGTCCTGAAATATGGAATGTGACTGCATTTTCTCACTCTAGACTTATTTATATCTGTTTAGTGTTCTTGGTACTTCCTTCACCCTTTTGCACTTAATCTTTCGTTAATTTCCTTCTTTTCTTAAGCTCTCCTCTCTTCCTGTTTTTTTCGGCATGG
>NC_051407.1:38102106-38102589 GCF_015228065.2 Penaeus monodon
TTTTATTTTACTTTATTTTTAGATACACAAACTGATTCACCCTTTCTTTCTCCATGTGCACCTATCTCTACATACTCTTATCACATTTTTCCCGTCAGGTAACCAGTCTTTCCAACTGTCATTTATTGTCACAAGATCTGTTTCCATTAGGATTTTATTTGTAAAAGTAAAATAATTTGATTAAAAGGATTACTAATTTTTTTGCCTTTTGAATTGGCATTATAATAAAATTGCCCTAATTAAAATTTTAAGGTCTTGTTATTGACCTCTTGTTATAAAGAGCGGAAACCAGTTGCATAAAAATGACATGTATATCTCTCCAGCTTGTAAATTGAATGAAACATCAGTGCACTTCATAATTTCATTGTTATGTGACTTTTTTGGGTTTATTTGGGGCATAAGTTTTAGCTTTTGTTGTATCATATTAAGCCAGAGCACTATCTCAAGTACTCTTTGCTAGAGCTTTACTTTTTAGATCATTAG
>NC_051407.1:38102625-38104831 GCF_015228065.2 Penaeus monodon
ATGAACATTCCCACTGACTCTTATTAATTCTCTACTTTCTCTCAACAGAAAGAACCAGCTGACATGCGGCTCCCCCACCATCCCCACCACTGTGATTCCTGCGTAGAGCTACCATACAGCAAAATTGATTCCCAGACAGACTCAAGAGGGAGAGTAGCTGAACGCCTCAAGGATAGACCACGCATTCCAAAACAGTGCTCGATAACATTAAGGAAAAGCCAGATAACGAATGATATAAATGGCATTGCTTTTACACACAGAACTCCTGAATTGGCCAGAAAACCATGTGAATCTAGTTTAAGAAGAGGCAATTCAGAATACATGCCTCGCAGACTACTGGGACGACAACAAAGTCAATGCAGTCATGTCTGTGGCAATAGTTACCCTCTCTATGTAACAAAAGATGAATATTTTTTCTAAAAAGGAATCCCAAAAGACTTGTCCCTTTTAAGTTAAATTCACTTCTATGCTGCAGGAGTAGGAGGCTCTCCAGGATGTCCTTGTATATGTAAATAGTTAGGTTAATTGATTGAAGAAATTATTGATGCATCCATTTTAGCAAAGATCCTTTTTTGTTGTGGCATAACAAGTGGTAAGATAATTATGTTTTGAATACTGCTGTGTGCACCTCCTAGGTAAGCTTTTTATTTCAAGGAATTTGCTTTTAGTTCATCAGGTGCTCCATTTTCCTACAATCTGTGGAAAGTTATTAAATTTAGCAAGCAGATGTCTAAATATCCTGCCTGTTATCTGTATTGTGATATTGATCAAAAGAGCCAACAGGAGGCAGCAAAGCACATAGCAGCAGCACAGTGTTAGTGATGGACCTCACAGTTAGTCACATCATTGTGATCAAATCAAGTGCCCAAGAATCCCATATTGTGACACAGAAAAGCTGATAAATGCACACCGCCTTTATTTATGACAGTCATCAGTGTTATGGTAGTGAAATGCATTGCAGGCTTATGATCTTGTGTATATGTGTATACCATGGGAATCTTCATGGATATCAGCCAAACATTGATGCGTCTTTCTTAAGCATAATTTTATTGATAGTGAAAAGTTTCTTTGCTGTAACTGAGATGTTAAAAGTAGATATTTCAATTTGATTGTACACTGTACTTGTCATTCACAGTGAATACTCTCGAGTTGTGCTTAAGAAATGGTGTCGCAGCCTCATCTTCTAGTTTCCTCTGTCAAATTCCAATTTTGTACATAATGGTAACTCTTCAGTTCCTTGATATCTCTTGTTACATATTGATATGAGCTGTACCATAGCTTCTTGGTAGATTGGACAATATCACCTATGTAATTTATGAAAGGTTCCTCCTGAAGCAGAGGTTAATGGTACAATGTTTCAGATGCCCAAGTTTTATGTGGCAGATAAGTAGGCTAATAACCAAGTCTTGAAATTAAATTATGGATTGTGTAAGATCTTTTTTATCATTGGTTAACTAGATTCAGTATTGTACTGTAATCACCACTCCAGAACCAAACACAAAAACCTGCGTAACTAGCCTAAGACTCGGTGATAGAAGAAAAGATTATCAACAGCTGGGCATATTGTTCCAGATGACTGTAGTTACTGGGAGTGTCAGGTTTTATCATGCAGTGACGTCACATCTAGAAATATTCAATCAGCAAAATATTTTCTCCACGTGCTTGGATAAGCCTTTTGTTTAATTTGATATTTTTTATTTTTTCTATATAGTTTTAATATAGACAGTTATCAAATTAGTCTCAAGATTAGAAGAAAAAAGAAATCAGACCCTAAGAATCTTTTCCATGATTGACATTGAAAAATATTGGCAATGGACAGGATACAATGTATTCCTTTCCTTTTAAAGAACAAGTGATGAATTTTATATTGCATATTTTGTTTATTAGATTGGTCTCTATTCTCATTAAAAATTAGCAGAAACACACGAGTATTATTATTATCCAGAAACCTTTTTTCTTATCCTTTCTTCATGCAGTGTGAGGAATACACAAGGATATCACATTGTACAATGATCATAATACTATAGCAGAATGATGGGTTATCTAGGCACTCAATGAATATGAAAATGAAGTTTGATAAATATCTATGAAAAATAATTTGATAAAAGTAGACCGTTTCGTGTACCTACATAATTATGTATGTATTAGTGTCTTGCTACACCATCTTTAAAGATTTGGCCATATTACCAACCCCCCCCCCCCCCAT
>NC_051407.1:38105302-38106085 GCF_015228065.2 Penaeus monodon
TTCACAGTTAAAAATGTTAAGTAAAGATTGCTGCTATTCAGACTGAAATTACATTATTTTTAACAGAAAATTATAAAAGCATTTTAAGGACTCAAAATAGATGAGTGAAAAGCAAAAACTACATTGTATTTCATTAAGTATATTCATACGTGTCATGTAATATATACAAGGTATTTTCTTGGTTCAAAGGATTTATTTCAGTAGCAAAAGTAATTTAATTGTGTATTCTTTTTTCTAATGTTTTCACATGCATTATCATTGCAATGTATAGAAAAAATATAGAATTCCATGATAACATTTTCTGCCAAAGTTCGTAAATAATGCGAGTTTCTTAAGGCACCTAATCATTTACAAATGTTATGAGTGATTTATCTGAATTAACACTCAAAAATATAATTAAATTATATGTACTTCTACAGTATTTTGCAGAGAAAAAATCTTAAATAAGCCAAATGTAAATACTCCTGTAATAGAAGTTGTCTACTAAATCAAAAAGTTAAAGGGGCATATTTTGCTTACAAAAGATATATAAAAGGATAGGACAAATTTATATATGATCTAAATAGGGAAAATAAATAATTTCGGACTATGAGGAAGAAGTAAAATAATTTGAATCAGACTTACCAAATATGTAGCCCTTTGATGCCAACTTGCAGATTTCTTTAATTTCATATATTTTTTACAGATATTGTCTAATCCACATAAAATTTTAAAAATAAAATTTATGCATGTTTAGTAATTAACGTGATGGTCAGTCCTACTGACCACTTGCTGTTAAGGGTC
>NC_051407.1:38110828-38111169 GCF_015228065.2 Penaeus monodon
CACTCCCCCCCCCCTTCTCTCATTCAAACATCCACACACCCCTCTTGCCATGTCTCTCACTTAGGTACATGGAATTAAAAACACACACAGGACATTTCTTTTTAACTACATACAGATAAACACAAGAAGCATAATGTACATAAATACATAGTTGCCGTGGTTGGAATTTTCGTAAAATTGAATCAGTTTCATCCTCGCTATGAGGAGAGAGGTGTTACCCCGGGTATAGGACATTTAGGCATCGTCCGATTACAGTAACTACAATTTTTTTTTTCATCAGCTTTATATGAGCATTCTTATTTAATTTAATTCACTTTCCATAATTTCTCTTAGATTCTATA
>NC_051407.1:38111263-38111368 GCF_015228065.2 Penaeus monodon
CCGTGTGTGTGTGAGGAAAAGTTTTCAGGCATTTCCAATGATTCTCTCAACAATCAAGATAATCTATGTGTTCATTGTTTATTTCTTTGATCTCTGAATACAGAA
>NC_051407.1:38111470-38111578 GCF_015228065.2 Penaeus monodon
TAATGAATTCCAGGCTTGTTTTCAGGCTAAAAGGGCGGGGTTTAATCGATAACGTAAAATAGCTTAACGCGTTCCCGGAAGTCTGAATGGCTCTCCCTAGCTAATTCT
>NC_051407.1:38113628-38113792 GCF_015228065.2 Penaeus monodon
TTTAATCCCGTGAACGAGATTGTTAAGCGGTAGACTCTTGACCACTTGACGCACGGGGGTTAGTATGGGGGGGGGGGTACAGGTGGAGTCCTTGGGCCTGGTGGTCAACCCCACTGGTTTGTTACATCCATTTCATATCCTTAATGCTCTTAGTTCGAATTATT
>NC_051407.1:38115422-38116800 GCF_015228065.2 Penaeus monodon
GGGGTTGACCACCAGGCCCAAGGACTCCACCTGTACCCCCCCCCCCTACTAACCCCCGTGCGTCAAGTGGTCAAGAGTCTACCGCTTAACAATCTCGTTCACGGGATTAAAACAGTTCCGTAGGCTTTGAATCGATCCCGAAGCTTTGCGTTTCGTGTAACATCAGATAAGATAGTAATAATGGACTATAATATCAGTGTATTTAATTTTGTGACATAAAATCATAGAAGCCAATTCCAAACACTTATTAAACGACATATTTGTATAGCATGATGTTAAATGCAAGTAATGCCAACAGTAGTACAAAATAAATACATATTACACTTAGATAATCCCGGTACATATTAAATAACATACACAGTATGTAGATGAAAGACAGTTAATTCAAACAATACTAATGGATTATTCGAGCTTAGAGTACAGTAGTTACGTTACGTTACGTATGACGTTATGCGTATTTACTATAAGAGTTCCACATGGCTTCCTCCAGCGTTAATGCATATATTACTACGGCGGATCAAGGAATTCTTCACTTTCTGTAACATGTCTGACCTATTACGCATTTGTGCACAGCTATTCCTAAATCGCAGCAGTAGTTCAGCTTCACTTTCGACTAGAGTTTCACTGTAAACTAAGTTATGCAAGTGAAATTCACAGAGTTCAACTCCTGTGATCTTTCTGGATATGAAATTGGTCCACCCTGGCCAATTTACCCGCCTGGGAAAGAATGACTCAGACAACCTTACCACTAAACTGCTATGTGCAGGAGCTCCGTCATGCACCAGCCATAGTTGACGACGTGTTTGTAAGGGGACTCCATGCAAGAATTACGGTAGCCAGTCCTGAGAAAAGTGCCTGTCTTGTGCTATTTTATGCATGAGCCACTGATTTCAAGTCGCCTTGAATAATCAATAGGTTTCAGAGACTAAACCTGTTGGAAATTAAAAGGGTATAGAAACTGTTCACTCAGCGTCTCACATACTATTTGCGAGTTAACCCTAAGTCAGAGACACTTGCTTGAATGCTAGTGGTGGATTCTGTGAAACCGCCTTCAGAACATTTTCCACATTGTCTGGTGTACCGGCCTGGCGTGGCCTTCCTGCATCCTGCGTTTGCGGAGGAAAACGGCCTCTCTCTCTAAAGTCGGAGGAAGTACTTAGCTGCTCGACCATTTCGCTCTGATGCATTTCTCTCTGTCTGTCAGTTCATGGTTGGCGAATTTTTCCATGGCGTCCAGCTAGTCTGAAAATCATAATTATAAGAGAGAGTGTGTGCATCAATGTAACCATCATATTCCATTATCATTTCTCTGCGATCGCAAATAGTAATATGTACCCCTACATCCTGCACGTGTGTGCTAGGGGCAAGGGTGGACACG
>NC_051407.1:38120048-38120390 GCF_015228065.2 Penaeus monodon
CCTCGCCCTCTTTACAATACGGCTGCTGCCAGTTGAACCGCCCCTTTTAAGGCGCGGTTCAACTGGCTTATATAGACCTTAGCTTGGGGAGGGTGATGAGGCAGCCGTATTGTGAAGTAGGCGGGGATAAGGGTGACGTTGAGGGTAACACTGGGGTATAGGATGGAGGATATGGGACCCCCGGCAGCCTGAATGCTTACGTCTTAACACCATAACACTGCGCCCGTGCTCCAACCGGAACACTGTATCCAAATAAAGTGCTAGGTTACAAGCCATTCAAAAAATATTTTACTATCTAATATCAGTACAGTCTTGTGTATGCGCATTTGAGTGTGTGAATAA
>NC_051407.1:38120433-38120574 GCF_015228065.2 Penaeus monodon
AATGTATTCACACGCACATACACACAGGTGTGTCTGTACAGGAAGGAAGATAGAGACGGATTGAGGAATACAGTGTAAATGAACAGACAAATACATTGTTAATGGACACAGATTAGCATCGGTATAGACAAGATAGTCTTC
>NC_051407.1:38120904-38122652 GCF_015228065.2 Penaeus monodon
GTATGCCTTAAGTATAGATATGGATTCAGCTAAATGGATAGAAACAGCAACAGAAGGATATATATAAAAAGCAATAATGATAATAATTCACAGGAACAAAATCACGTTATATTCCATCATGTCAGAGAGTCATTTCTTAGATATAGTAAATAGAGAAAAGATGTGACAGGTGCTTCACAATGTATTTACAATATTTCCTCATGATAAGTGTATATGATTCTGATAAACATATAGAGTGAAACGCGTTAATTACACCTCTTGTTTTGAGAAATTAGCTGCGTTCATATATACTTTTTCTAAATTCGTCACAGTGAATTCTTTTCATCACTGAGACGTATTTGGAAGATGTAACCGCATTGTGTAATCTTGAAGAAACTTTCTCCGGTTGTATTTGTGTCCGAAATCTTTTCCAGAGGATTACATTTTCTTGACATAACTTGAGTAATAAAACGAAAAAGAAGAAAAAATAGACTCAACAGTCTTACCTCATACAAACGTCAAAGTCTAAATATTTCACTGTGGTGATGGCATCCATTCCCTGTCTTTTCTGTACAGGGAAAGTCATTTTATAAAGTCTAACATTTGTCTCTCTCGCAAGAAAAGTACACATCCAGTTGCCATCTGGTCTTGGTCATTAGTTTTCTTGGTTGACGGACTGACCGCACTCGCGCATCATCAGAATTGCGTTTGCTGAACATGCTTGAATGTAAGTGATGTTAACACTGATATTTGTGGTATTTGCAAGGGCGCTGTTTGTGTCATGAAGTGCAGTTTTTTTATGTAAATGTGTTGTTCGTTCTAGTAATTGTTATGAAGATGGAGGCGGGTTGACGTCTGTGTTTTGTTCGGATGCTGTATGCAGCTCTGAGAGTGTCCTGTTTACCTCTGTCACAATTACGTAAGGTGTTGCGAGTGCTTTGCAGTGTTTTAGAGTCCGGCGCTGCAATGTATGCATTCTTTGTGGAACTGATGAGGTATTTATACAAGTTCTTTCGACTGGGTTATGTTAACAGCAGTCTGAAATGTCTTGCGTAGGTGCCGAGTTGAGTATTGCCACATTAACAACAACCATATGTGACCATTTTGTTGAAAAGAAACGAAAGATTCAACACGTTACTGCGATTCTTACGGGAGCGCACCTACCAGCTCGCGCATGACGCTTTCGTTATGTCATTCGTGCAGTGGCCTGTGTTACGAACACCACTGGTTCCTCTAATTGCGTCATATAGTCACATGGCATTTGCATTTCCCTCTATATTATAATATGTTTAGTGGTTGAAAACATCATTAAAATCTTTGTGGTAACGTCATACGTTGAATGAAGCTTGCAAAATAAGTTTTATTTTGCTCACTAAGTCGCGCTGTGATATTGGGAGAAGTCCAGGTGAGCGAAACCGAATCAGACATTATTTCATCAGCTCTATCTCTGCTCCATTATCAGCGCCAGCGATACCTCATTACGAATCCACCATGCCGTCACGTGCTCACCGAGTGGCACACATGGCAGGGGTAAGAATGGTTCCGGATTCAAATGCTGATGATGGAGAAAACTGAGAAATTTGCACCTTTCGCAAAGTTCAGTGAGGAGAAGAATATCTCGGCTGGGTAGGTTATATGTTCAAAGGTGGAAGAGTAGACTGCATTAAGAGAATTTGCTGGTCCTTGTGTTTTCAGTTTCACGGTTTCTTTTATTTTTAACGATAAGGGTCAGTGGTGTTCCTCTCGGTCATACGTATGACTATCATGTA
>NC_051407.1:38122827-38123159 GCF_015228065.2 Penaeus monodon
AATTTCATTGTGAATGAATGTTGTTAATCATAAAACTAAGCGTTTAGTTCAGTGATATAGCTGTTCCTATTATTGCTGAATGTTTACCGAGGGAGTTGGTTTGCATCCATGTATTTTGATTTATACCGTGCCATCAACTGCTTTCCTTATTGTATTTTCCATGACGTGGTCACTGAAAAAAATAAGACATGACTTTTTGTGATCTGTGACAGGATTATGTTTGCCAGGAAAATCTCACAGGAAGGACGAAACAGCCTACGAAGTTGTGAGCTTGCATTCATTTGTACTCAAGAATCTGGAGAACAATGATAACAGGAATGAGATGGCATTTG
>NC_051407.1:38123360-38123985 GCF_015228065.2 Penaeus monodon
GAGGCGTAGCCAAAACCTCCTATTAATTAGGTCAAAGTAAAAGTATAAAATATATGTCTATGCATATCATATTCTACGCCTTTATGAATATCATCCCTGTCACGAATCGACAATTTATCCAGTCACTGTAAATCACCTACGCGTGTGCTTTAGTATTACATACATTTATAACAGAAATTAAAACGCAAAAACCGAGTGCAATTACGTCTCTACAAGATCATCGTATTCAGTTCACACAAAAAACGAACAGACTTGCCTCACTACACGATATTTGCATTGTCCAAATAAAAAGAACAGATACAGCCATCTACGAGATCCATGTGTTCTCTATAATGAAGAAGAACGGGTCTACGTATCTACAAAATCCTCATCTTCAGTCTACATTGACGTACATCTTCCTTTGGCCTTTAAACCACATGAGGATCTGAGACTCACCCTCTACTCTCCCATCTGCATTCAGGTCTGTTGCGACGTCAATCGTGACATTCCTATTATGCAACATCAGCACGGCTGTCATTCACAGCGGCTGAGTAACGAAGGATGGTAGGAAGTGAAGGTATGTATGAGGAACACCATGCAATAGCAGGTATCTGATAAAGTGGACATTAAATAGAAAATCAAAAGC
>NC_051407.1:38124023-38124533 GCF_015228065.2 Penaeus monodon
GCAGAATAAAAAGATGACAAAATCACTGAACTGCATAAGGAATTGGTCCGCTCCAGGAAACAGTCGGGCCAAGACAATGAAGAATGGCAGAGGCTGAAATCGACCAAGGCAGGAGACCGTGGCAGCCACTGTCTTCAACCGCAGCCTTTCTTATCGTATGGCCGAAGGGATACCAGTCATACCATAACTGAACTCGGTCTACCTGATATCCCTTCATCTAGGAAACAGACACGAAAAGATATATACATAATCAGGTAAATGACGAAATAAGGGTGAAGCGAGAAAAATGATGAATAAATAAATATGTCCAGTGCCATTGCGCATACTATCTGTATGACTGAACTAGTTTCACTTAGAATTCCTTGCCCTATCCCAGATCTCATTATAGGATCAAGCGTGCATGACTATAAATATATGTAATCTATTACAGTTAACTGATCTTCGCATAATCTCTTGGCTTCCACACTGGTCTTTGGGTGTAACTGTTTTTTCTAGAGCCAACCAGCATCT
>NC_051407.1:38124579-38124656 GCF_015228065.2 Penaeus monodon
TATCTAATATAAGTTTTTAGTGGTTTAATTTCATTCAGATAAATCAGCTCAGTCTCGTGGTTATCTCTGTCTCTGTC
>NC_051407.1:38125150-38125451 GCF_015228065.2 Penaeus monodon
GGTCTACAGTGACACCTACGCAATCTCCACCATACACACATTGGTGCACAGTACCTGAAAGAACGACCCGCGTTGAATCTCTACTCGATTTTCCCAACAATGTTCCGATAGTCACGCGTTTATTTGTCGTGTCGTGACGTCCGAAGTCGTTGAGGCGAATCGGACACGTGTTTACATTCACGTCTCCGGCTCACGTTGCGCCCCCAACCAGGAGGAGGGTGACGGACATCTGGCAGACGGAGAAACTGCCCGAGACGGTTCGCGGGAGAGCGAGGCGACTGCTGTTGCCAGGGGATAGAGG
>NC_051407.1:38128977-38130636 GCF_015228065.2 Penaeus monodon
ATCCGTCCATTACGCAAATCCATACTTCATGTAACTCATACAACCCTCTGCCCCCCCCCCCCTCCGCCCTCACCTTGCGGACACGGGGAAAGTGTCGTCCGGCCAGACTGCGGCAGAAAGTGAAGAGGTGATAGCCGTCGCTTGCGGCCGAAGACCGGAAATACCTATACACGCCATGTATGTTTTTCTGTCAGGCTGTGTATCCTTACAAACATACAAATATACTCCGTCACATTCATCTCGTCAATGTATACAAATGCATGCATAAACCTTATGATTATATGTGTGTATACACTTATGTATACACAACCATTATCGATTATATTGTAAAATCTATTATGAAAGTCCCGGAATGAATCCGATCCCTGGTCGCACGTTCCGCAGGAGCGCGCTCGTCCCACCATCAGTCCGAACGTAGGAAATTCTTTCTTCTCTTTCCTTTGAACTTTATTCATCTAAGCTTTCTTCGGTGCCGGAAGGGGAGAGAATATAGATAACAGAAGAGACAGAACTAGAAACCGAAATCTCGCCCGCAGTGTCGTAGTTCGTTAACCTTGTATCCTCTGCTCCTCATCTCGCTGCCGGTGTTTACGTGGAGGAAGTTCTGAGCGTCGCTGGCCGTAACTTCGGCTGCGGTTTCTTGGTCTGGCTCCTTTCTCCGTTTCTGAAATTCATTCAGTTTTGAGGAATCTAGTTAATGCATTTTCTCTGCGGTTGTGTTCTTGACATTTACTAGTATTGTTGTTTTTACTTTAATTGTTTTGATAGGATCATTAACATCCATCAGAGTATTTTAAAAACCTGGAAACAATAGAAAGCTGTGATTTTCACAGTCCGGGAGAATTTTTGACAAAGACACCCCAGGAGAGCGATCAGTGATAGGCCTTGCTTAAACCTACCATGTGTCTCAAACTGTTGAGTGTTTTGACAACAACCACAGCATTGATAATGTAATAGTGCTTATCACAGAAGATATCTTTATTACATTTTAACTACTGTAGCAAGAGGATTTCACCATATAACCAGGGAAGAAACAGTTGTTTATGGACTTAATTTAAGCACGTTAAGTAAGTACTCATAACTTTTAATGTGATATTAGCGTTAACACCAGCAACTTTTAACAATAAATCCTCGATTTCCCTTTTACTGCAAGTGTTGCGAATGGCAAGAATGTTGAATAATTCTCCTCTATTGGGAATACCTGGCCAGCATGCCAGGGTACAAAGTATATGTTGCGATGGCATGCATTAATAGCTGTTGAATCCACCGCCAGCACAACAAAGGCAGGAAAATTGGCTTTATGGCATTTGAGGACATCTACGCGCTATCTCGATAAGTTCATCTTCTTGACTCCTGTTATCTCCGTCGAGAGGGCCGTGGCGCTGATAAACAAGATCAGAAATTCGGCCGCTAAGACAAACACGAGGAAACGATGGCATCTGACGTTTTGGCTTTTATTTCCTGGGAATGAATCAGAACCGCCGACCCTGAAGTTAGGTCATGCTTGCGCCCCGTGTCCCTGAGCAAACGACGTCTCAGGCTACTTTGCGTGACGACTCAACTCTTAGATGTTAATGATATTAGCAATGAACATTAATTGATAGTAATGATAACAGTGAATTCCTAGATAGATATATGCTAAACAAAGTTCAGGAAAAA
>NC_051407.1:38131297-38131723 GCF_015228065.2 Penaeus monodon
ATTTTGCAGATAAGTTTCCGAGTACCCACTCCCATTTATATTTTCCTTATACCATGAATAATACAAGAAAAATACCACTTGGCAGATGAAAGCGATACATCTCTAAACTAGTATGTAAAGATAATACTCATAACAAAGTTTTCATATGAAAAAATAAACAAGGAAATTTACTAATCTTTATTCGTAAGTGCTTCATGCCCGTTACTGGCTTAGATAACACTAGGAGGAAGCATAGATGAAAGTCCATACGGTAATCAGGTGACTCAGAAAAAAAAACATTTCGCCTCAAGGCACATCCTCCCCCGCTTATGCAGCGCTGTTGTGGCTACGAGGCTGTTGTCAACCTCGGTCACTCACCGCCCCGCGGACGCCACTTCCTATGCTGTTTCTGACCCGCTCCCTCTTTGTGTCTGTATAAATATGCAT
>NC_051407.1:38132104-38132257 GCF_015228065.2 Penaeus monodon
ATGAAAATTAATATTCAGTGTGGATGGCCTTCTGTTTTTTTTGCAATGAATCGAAAGTACGTTTAACTCATCTCGCTGAACGTACGATGTCATTAACTTTTTTTTTTCGATCACAGTGTTATACTTCAACCTCTCATAAAGCCTATAATTTAC
>NC_051407.1:38133460-38133897 GCF_015228065.2 Penaeus monodon
TAAAAGCTACAAGATATGATTCTCTCATTCTATTTTGATTATGGAAATGTGTGTGAAAGCGTGTGTGAACAGATTCATAAATCATCACTTCATTTTTCGTTAGAATACTTAATGAAAGCCATCTGCTGTCCAGTAACGGAAATTAACATTTGTACATCTAGCTAAAGCCTCAGTAATTTCGAATCTATTACTCCAGATGACGATTAGGTTTTGCTTAGAATTAGTTGCATACTTTGGATACTTCTCGTGGTCTGCATTGCGATTATCAATTAAAAAATTTCTTCCGCCGTCCATGATGTACATTGGTTATCTAGTCACGATAATTTGTAAAGATCATTTAGTAAATTTGACTTAGGAAATATCTCCCTGACAGAAGAGAGTGGAACACGCGGGAGGACACTTGATTCGCTAATCATTGCTAGACACAGAGAGCAACT
>NC_051407.1:38134055-38135820 GCF_015228065.2 Penaeus monodon
CAACAGTTCCTGTATGTATGTGTAGAATATAGTAGAAAGGGCCTTAGTTCTAAAGATTTTGCCATACAGCAAAGGTTTTAGCTGCCGACCACTCACACTCCTGTCATAATTCAGACCATCTGCATTTCTTTTAAATATTTTATTCCTAAAAAAAGAAAGTGAAATTCCTTTTGCTGGGAATTCTTCTGTGCCTTTTCAGCTTTATAATCATACATTTTAAAAATCTCTAATTACTATACTTATTTAGGATACAAAAACAAACGAAGCGGATTTTGAAAAAAAAATCATTGGAAATTGGGGATACCTGCCTAAGATATTTATCCTTTCTATTTCATTTTATATATGCAAATTGATACAATGCTGTAAAATGTGTAGGTAACATTTCGTCTTTTGAATTTATAATTTCGCGGAAAATAAGTAGTAAACAGTTTGATTTACAAATAGCAATTATCTTAGATTTATGACTCAAAATTCGCTTCAGACAAAGAGAAAGACAAAACTACTAACTGTATCACAGGCTCCAGCCCGCGATGGCTGAATGAAAACCACGACATATTTTTCAGATACTCTGCTGCCTCCTGATCTTCGATGAGCACTGTCAGTCGCTGTGCAGATTTTTTTTCTTTTTTTAACCAAAGCAATTTGTATCTTTTGTATTCATCTGCTATCTTTTCTCTTCAAAACCTTAGAAAAAGGTAAGAAATATTCAAATACATCAAAGCAAAAATGACAAAATGATGTAATATCATACAGAAACTTACTCTATATACCTTGGTGATTTCTTTTCATATAGACAGATACGTGTAATGTACTTCACATACATCATACTTTGGGAACTGCGTGACTAACATGGAATTTTGCGTTCAAGACGGTAGATTACGGAGTGTGGTTTAAGTTACGCGATATTTTCTTGGGGGGGGAGGGGTCAGGGGGGGAGGATCATGCAACTCGCTTTCATTGCTACGATTCGATTTATGACTATGGGCGCTTACTTATTTTTCAGAGAATTCATCCTCAGTCATTCATACAAATCCTTGTCCAAGCATAATGCAGCACTTATGTTACAGTACACATATTTTGACGTTTCAAGATCCATACTTCACAACTTTCTTTCGCTCTCACTTTTACGTTTCAGCCAACTCAACTGCTCCCACGATTGCCGGTCACGCTGCTGACTGTAAATCAACGGTACTGAGTGCGCATGAAGTAACAACAATAATACTGGCTGTTTACCTACGTGAGGTTTGTGCAAACGTTGTTCAAAGACTTCTCTGCCTTCCTCTCAGTGTCACAGCAGTCGGGCCTCTCACTTTCATTCCTCCTTAAGAATCTGAAACGTTTGTGAATCAGCTGGGGTGGGAAAAAAATTATAACAGAGAAGAACCTTTAACACAAAATCGTTGGAACAATTGCAAAAATATCACGCATCGTAAATGGCTGCCGTTCTTATTTTTTTTACTGTAAACACACGAAATTATGAACACTTGTTTCCTCGTCCAGAGTCTGCGATAAGTGACTCCTAATTACTATAACGCCGATAAAATAAATGGATTCTGAAGCTCGAAGGTATCTTGCTGAGGTGATATGAAGCTAAAAATGTTTTAGAATGTGTTGAAGGGAGATTTATAAGGAATGAGAGTTTCTCTTTGTTATTTTTTTTTCTTATACTTTGTAAAATTCCAAATTTTAACCGTGCTAATAATGTCGGTAGTATATTCATAGTATATAATCCTAGTAAACAGTGTTTCACACACTTAATTAGCGG
>NC_051407.1:38135900-38137459 GCF_015228065.2 Penaeus monodon
TGTGTGTGTGTATCCAGAAAGTATCAAGCAGGATCCGGAATTGGGTGGCCGTGTTTAATCCTTGATTGGCGAGAAGCATTTTTATTCTTCTCCTCCTCTTTAAGGTCCAGTTTCTGTGGCCGACCAATCACTGTCACTAATTCCGGGTCGGCGAACTGCCCGGCTCGCCAACACGTGACGGAAACTGCGGAACGAATGCTATGCGCTAAAATTGTTTTATATGCGAGGAGATTCGTGATATGGATACAATGACTCCTTTTTTCTTTTATTTTATTTTTGTAATGAAGTTAATTACAGGTACGTAGGAAAAGTAATGGTGTGCAATAGGGTCATGTTTAAAAAAACACTTTATCAAATTATAACCCTTTCTCTACTCTGATCGTTACACTATGAATGCAGAGTAACACTGACAATTACAAGGAATATTTTTAAAAATCTTCTTTTAATTCTTAACAATTACAGGCTCCGTCTGGCAATACTGATGTCTAACTTTTTATGTGTATTTCTAGAGGTAAATTAAATCAAGCAGTTATATAGTTCTCAAACTCATGCATGTGCTCTGTTTTGATACTCAAATTAAAGATACATAGTCATTAAAGAGTCGTTACTTACCTGACACAAAGCAATGTAAATCTATCTAAATCATTTTATGGAAAATGAGCGAAATCGAGACCTGGAGGGAAAAGAGTAACAAAACAGGAAGTATGGCTTTCCGAACCCATAAATTACGATTGAAACTCTGCGTTATATTGCCCCTCATTAACACAAACCCATGCGCGCTCTTTAGCCCTCCTCGCACCCGCCAAAAGGATGTCTGCAATGTCCACGGAGAAAGCTATTTGAACCATATGACGGCTCGTAGAAAGTCCGGAAAATTCTATGACCTTATTTGAACTCCGCGCGAAGGTCATCACTTCCCAAACATTAATAGAGTGAATTTCTATTCTTCCTGTGTCAGAGTCGTGAGAGTCAGGAAAATATATTATCAAAACCCTGCTAGTAATTATCATCTAATAGCACACATTAGATGATATAAGTTTTATATATTGTGCCATCCAGCTGTTTAAATCTATAATTGATGTGATACCCTTTTGCAGATGGTTCTCAACTGTGGCTGACTTTTGTTAATGTAGAGACGAACGAGAACGAACTCGGTGACGGACACGGCTTTTGGCCATAACTACTATCTCTGGCGGTGTCGCTTTCTCTGGATAATGTTAATCTGTCGCATTGAAGTCTTCCTCGGCGTAGTTGGCGGTCCGCAGAAGTGGTGATGGATGCTTTCGCCATGCATTTTGAGCTGAATATACTTCTTCAGTTTTCGATGAAGTGTGCATCTGCAGCGCACTAGCATGGAATTATGACGCGCGTCGTCAGATACATGCAGATACTCCAAGGTGAATGCGTTTCTTCCCGGTGATGACTCTCTAACCTTTCCGCCGCAAACCAAGCGCCAAATTGCGTGTTAAAGGGAAGGGAAGTAGTTTTCACAAATTACGTGAATGTTAATTTATAACACGTCGGTCAAAAGTAATCACAATTTTCCTCTTTTATAATGG
>NC_051407.1:38137605-38137700 GCF_015228065.2 Penaeus monodon
TCTTAACCGAATGAAAGAAAGAGACCCACACACGCCCGCAGGAGAAGCAAGGCGATAATTGACAACAAGGAAGCTGCCAGAACTCCCGAGGAACA
>NC_051407.1:38137746-38137945 GCF_015228065.2 Penaeus monodon
TTTCACGACCGGCCGCCCCGGGGAAGCACCCAGGAACCAACGTCCTCAGGGCTCCTGCTGCCGCGCTTCCTTCAGCAGCTGTCGCGTTTGCAGACTTGGAGAGAGAGAAAGAGCGATCCGGACGCGTTAATTGAAGGTAAAAAATGAAGCGAAAATAGATTGGGGAAATGGGTTGGGAGAGATGACTGCTGCGAGTTTT
>NC_051407.1:38138220-38138531 GCF_015228065.2 Penaeus monodon
CCTACCATGGGTCAAAAATAATGATCGCACGTGAACTTTTACTGACTTTTATTGCAAGTGATTAGTCTCGTTCAATTTGTAGAAAACGAATCCCTAACAAGAGGGGCAGTAAAGGAAAAAAAAAATTCAGACCATTAGAAAACGACAAGGCAGTTAAGCGTTATAAAAACTTATCTTGAGGGAGGAAGACTTTTTTTAAGGAAAAGTCGTACTCTCTCTTTCTTTTCTGGTCGTTCCTTCGGAGAATTCTGCGGGCGTCTTCGGCAGGAGGGAGGCTGGAGTATTTTCTAGTTCTAGTTTCTATTCCTTCA
>NC_051407.1:38139230-38139335 GCF_015228065.2 Penaeus monodon
ATAAGATATATGACCAAACTGCTTAATATGTACTATTGCTGTTATTGTTATCATCATATCTGTGAGCACTACCTAGTAGAAGTGTCGATGCTGACTCCTGTGTAC
>NC_051407.1:38139508-38139846 GCF_015228065.2 Penaeus monodon
CTATTTCTTCCCGACGTCAATATTTGCCATTGTAATTTTTCTAGTCGAATCGACCATACTTCGTTTTTATAATCTTATCAGTCACTGTATATAGTTCCCAGTTTTTTTGTCCTATTAAGAGTCTCTCTCTTAGAGCTACTGTAAGGAGTAATATCTCACTCGGAAGCGTAGTCTGTTCACGCTTTGCCAGTAAGGAAACAAACTAGTTTTTGTTATGGTTCTCTTAAGGTAAGCTACCTATGTAAAGATTTTATTTGTAGGGACTCATCTTCAAGCTTTACATTTTTTTATCTCCTTCTCCCTCCTCTCTCTACCTTTTCCTGATATTCTCCTCTTAA
>NC_051407.1:38139921-38140922 GCF_015228065.2 Penaeus monodon
TACTCCCTTTTCTCTAATAGGGCGTAACCTTCCTTTTAGTAACGCATTGCTCTTTAACTCTCATATGTTACAAAGAGGCAAACATCTGTCAGACATGGTTAATTCAAGGAGATCTGTAACATTATCACAGTAACTTGCCTGCTCGCTTGCGCCTCCCTTTCTAGCACTTCATGGGTGTAAAACGTCTAAAAGTATCTACGATTATTCTGTTTCTGGCGGGTTTTAAATTCTCTCGTGCAACTTTGAAATCAGGATCAAGCCAAGCAGTCACATCTGCTTGCGCTTGAACTTTCCCTTCATTTCAATTTTCAGAAGTTTCTCCAGCTCTGCTTGTGGGGCCGATTTACTCTCTGCTCTTTCTGTATTTGTGTACTTACTGTGTTTGTTTTATGTTCCTTTAAATCTTTTATCAAAATAAATGCATTTTTAGTTCAAAGTTATACCAGCATCTCTCCGATAAATTTCCTTTACAAGGATTAGAGATAACTTGTTGTCACCGCACTTTTTCTGGCCCTATTCTTATCGCAAGCTGCCACAATCACCATTATCTTATCTCTGTACCTTCCTTCATTTAAATGCCATCCACGGCAGCTGTTGCTCGGATGCAAGTTCACGAGCCACCTGCGAGGCCTTTTAATGTCCGTTGCATGACTAAAGACATTGCTTGAGTCATGCAAGAGGTGAGTGAAATCTGACATCTGATTCCCTTGTGCTTGGTATTCACAGGTCTCAGCCGGGCGTGCAGCAAGGCACTGTTTTACGGCAGAGGGACTTGTTTCTGATCGCAGCCGATTTGGTTCACCGCAGACAGACACGCAGCACGTAAAGGGGCGTTGTAGAGGCGTTTGTCGATCTGGAACCACGTCGGTCATGTTGGTGTTCTGCCACTGACACTTGCGACACAGGGCAATGGGGCCGTGTCAGCGTCCGTTGTACTTGGTGCCTTGCGGCTTATCTCGTTTGGGCGTGGTTAGGTAAGCGGCGAAGGAATTAACATCCAT
>NC_051407.1:38140999-38141266 GCF_015228065.2 Penaeus monodon
TTGTGTAAATACAGCATTTTCATAACTATACTTTATCAAATAAATTTTCAGTACCTGTTTATTTTAGCAATACATACTGCTTTCTATGTAGGGACTGTGGAGAAGCAAAGTGATCTGAGAGAGCTGCACGTCTTTTTTGAAAGCATCCTGAAGAAATGAACAAATGTGGGTAAATAAATAAATGAAAGCTGTAATCTCTAATAACATCAACTACAACAACGTGCGCCTTTATAAAAATATTTATATGTACCAGCTCTTTATCACCGT
>NC_051407.1:38141288-38141495 GCF_015228065.2 Penaeus monodon
GCATTACGTGCTTTCTTTTGCTACAGGAAAGCGAGAAAACGACTGCCATTGACACAACGGGATGGAATTCTCTTCTCGAAGGAATCCAGGCCAACACCAGGCTCTCCGAATGCTGCAGATCTGTCAGCTGCTGGGAACTCCCAAGAGAGCCGAAGGAGGGCGTGACCATCAGCGATAACTGGCACAAACACGCACAATTGGCTAGCG
>NC_051407.1:38141923-38142412 GCF_015228065.2 Penaeus monodon
TGGTGATTACAGGCAAGTTATAATCAAACGAACTTGAAATACAATTCTTTGAATACTGAAAGAGGTTCTGAAGTCAATATGGATAATCGACGTGACCATAATTTCCTTAGAAAGTAACAAAGTATAATAGCATGTAAGAAATACAATAACAATTATTTTTTATTACCTATCATGTTTTAATAACAATAACGAATCAAAGTTAACACCGATATGAAATTGGATAACGTGAAAAAATGACGCCTGATATCGAGGAAATGATAACGTTTAACTTCATGTAAACGCCATATCATTTGTGAAAGCGAAATCGCTATACAAACACCAGACTCCCAATAACCATGTTTAATCATAGGTTTCCCTTGTCCTGGACGCCATTACCATTACTTTCTCTCTTTAAAGCTGGCTGAGGAATGATTATCACATCACATTATCTGTCATTTCCCTACCGACGGCCGTCACGCTGCGCTGCCCCCTCCCTCGACCCCATCCCTG
>NC_051407.1:38146333-38146528 GCF_015228065.2 Penaeus monodon
ATGGCATTAACCCACTAATTAATGTTTTTTGGTGACATATTACATGGTAGAAAGTAACTTAGAAAACCACATCGGCGCCAAAAAAAACTCTGGCCGCAGATGAAAAACTCGACACGAATTTTCCCGCGCAAAAACAGTTTCCGGTTCGGAGCGATTGGCTTTAATTGCGTTCTTTTCCTTTTTTATGAAATATTG
>NC_051407.1:38146558-38147106 GCF_015228065.2 Penaeus monodon
GAGAGCAAGAAAAAAGAAATAGTTTTCTTTGTTGTTTTCATTCAGCCGTTTAATGGTGAATTGTTTCACTTTATACTGACATGGTTTTGTTATTTATCAGCGCAAGGAATTGATAAGGTAATGTAATGAGAGGCTCGATCTGCTATTTGTGGTTATATTACATCTTTTACGATAACTAAGAGGACTGAATTACGAATAAAAAGGTGAATGTTAAGATCTGAAGAAAAAACAAACATTATATATGCAGTCTTTATCATGAAACACAGTGACTAGTTTAGAGAGGAACAGTGATTAAGTTTGAGTATCAACATCGCACATTTTCCTCCAGTCTTGATTTTTCTCCCTAGAAACATCAAGGTAATCAAATCAAGACCATGAGCGAATATTGGCATTTTCACGGCCGGCTCTTGAAGTTGTCGGTGTCAAAAACAGATCAGTTCCGCTCTGAGGCCCCGGATGTATCGTGACGCAGATGAATGAACACGAGAGAAACTCGCGAAACCTTCAATAAGGTGTATCTTGTGTGTGTACGTTTGTTTATTTTCATT
>NC_051407.1:38147206-38147745 GCF_015228065.2 Penaeus monodon
CACCCTATAAGTATTTGTGATAATTTTTGCATAAATTTCCTATAAAAATCAACCCATACCAAGATGACGATATGCCTAACAGTAACCGAAAAAAAATCCCGTTCACGAATTCCCCGGCGACAAACAAAAGAAAAAGTTTGCATGAAGTGCATTTTGGTCCACAAATGCAGCGTCAGCAGCGAAAGTATGGAGGCGAGGAATTGAAGAAATATATCGTTTTCTTAAGATCTGCCTTGCATTTTCTTTCTCTGACCACATCGCAGACCCTCTCTCTCCTTGAGTAATTAAGACGAATGTTTCAAAACAGAGGGAAATTGCGTGGCTAGGGCGGCATCGCGATTTTAAGATCGGCGTGTGATTAGGAGCACGTGGACAGTCTTTTCTCTTGCTCTACGTGTATATGCTTACGCGTAACAGACACAAATATATCTGTGTGTATGTGTTTGGTTATCCATGTAATTTATATTGTACAGCGGTGTATATGTCTTTGTATTCCTGTTCAACATTCGCGAATTTTTTTATGTACCTATCTGTATGCA
>NC_051407.1:38147916-38148168 GCF_015228065.2 Penaeus monodon
TTTTCATGGTCTCCTTGGCTCTCGATTCTCGTGGTTGCTGGAGCGAAGAGAACATCAAAGAACAACTTCTTAATCCCGCTTTATAATATCATCGCTCCCTTTGATCACATCTTGGAACCGGTGTACTTTGTTATCAATAGTTACTTGGAAAATAAAATGGTATGTGTAAATATACTTGGTTAAATCCAGAATCCGCAGTAATTGATTTTTACAAGTGTATGTAAATGTACATGGTTAAGCCCACAGACTGAA
>NC_051407.1:38148205-38148884 GCF_015228065.2 Penaeus monodon
TACGAACGTATTTCCCCGCGTAAAATTATGCAATGCACAAATGGCAGCGTATTCCACAATCAAGTGTTGTCAG
This sequence comes from Penaeus monodon, assembly GCF_015228065.2. NCBI lineage: Eukaryota > Metazoa > Arthropoda > Malacostraca > Decapoda > Penaeidae > Penaeus > Penaeus monodon. The sequence goes on from NC_051407.1 coordinate 38,148,279, forward strand.
CGTCAATTACACGACAAATATGCATATCACATCCCTATTATGCACGTGCGCCAGGCGTGTTTTCCCCTGCGGCGTCGTGTTCTCATTGATAGACCGGTTTGCATCTATTTTTGGGTGACTTCACACATTTGGTAATAATATATGAGTGAATGAATGCGTGGATGAAATTAAGGTTAAGATTTGGAAGTTATTTGTTCTTAATGAATGGCAGAAATAAAATGAGATGAAAATGGGAATCTGAGAGAGAAAAAATGGAAGGAAATAAGGATCTGAGAGGGTAAAAAACGGGGAAAATGAGGACCAGAAGGGAAGAATTTGAGGAAGTGAGGATCAGAGAAAGAACCAAAAACTGTGGTGATATTGTGGTCAGAGAGGAAGATTTGGGGTAAAATGAGGGTCAGAGAGAAAAAAAAGAAAATGGGGGAAAATGGGAACCCAAGGGAAAAAAGTGAGGGAAATAGGTTGAGAAATAGAAAAAGAGTTGGGAAAATGGGGGTCAGTCACTCTGCAGAGGCAGTGACGTTGAACTCTTCACGCGCTATGATGTTATGCCTGATATTTCGCAAGATCTCACGAAAGAAAGAAAGAAAAGCACACATGCCCTGT
>NC_051407.1:38148932-38150035 GCF_015228065.2 Penaeus monodon
TCCGTGTGAGAACTGTTTTTACAGAGTAATTCGACTAAATAGATGACAGTTGATGATGGTTTGCAAGTTTGCAATAATTTTTACACGTCAACATAAGTTATGTTATCACCATGTTATTTTTTATTTATTTTATAATCCTTTTCTTTTTTGGGGGAACGTTATACACGAAATTTGCTTTCACGCTTGAAACATTACTGTCAGCGAATCCTTTTTGCTAAAGTTTAAGGCTTCTGTTTCATACTTCTTTAAACAAGATTCTCTGAAATGTAATATTTCGGCAACAACTGATAGAACAAATATATCTTATTAAAGTGCCATTCGTCACTAATTAGCCTGTCATCGCGTTAGATTTTTTTCTTTCCGGGTGCGCAAAGGGAGTGACTTTTGAACAGCAGTATCTGTACATTAGTTGGCTTTCATCAGACATGATGGATTTCCGTGATTTGCACTGCACAGTAACCCTGACAATAGCTTCCGTTTCGGAAAATCTTCAATTGTTTGATTAGGGGATGGGCAGCCTGGACTTTCAATTATAGAGTATTCATCTGCAAGACAGTGTCTAATATCGATTAATTTCCAGCTGGTAATTAACTGATCTTCTTTACGCCTTGTGGCACCCGAGGCGCATGCGCAGAAGGCGGGGAGTCGATACTTTCACACTTGCCGTCTATATGAGCGCGGGCGGGCGAGCTCAACCTCAAAGTGAGCTTCTCCTTCGGATAGCCATGATCATCCACAGGGTAGGTCCCGTCAGCGCCTTCCCGGGCTTTGTTTACTCTTGGAGAAATTCCCTTCGAGGTTTCTGCATGTGCTGTCTCGGTTAAGGCATTGGGAGTTCAGTGATTTTGGCCCTATTGTTTTGTCTTGACGGGGTTGGGGAATTCCTTCGCGTCATAAGAAGAAGAGAAGTCGCTGGGATTGTATGTATTTAGCAGATTTTCCCCTCGTCGTAACTGAATGTCTATAAATACAGTCGCCATCGTGCTGCTTAAGTTATCCGAGCTGTTCGTGGCTGACAGGCTAGTTTGAAGTAATGTTGTAGAAAATATTGATTGTTAAATTGATATTTTGAATCCTTACTTTTGTGGAATTATAACTGAAAC
>NC_051407.1:38150091-38151293 GCF_015228065.2 Penaeus monodon
TGTCAGCTAACACATTACTTTTTTTCCCTTTCGCATCTTTACGCAAGCTACTTTCGTTAAAAAAAAACCTACGTGTGGAAAAAACAATGGATAATAATGCAAATTGTACGTCCGTAGTTGTGACGCACTGAGTGACAAAACATGAGACTAATGCCTCTCCTATTAAGCTCATAACGAGCGTCACCGTACAGCACTGTGCGTAAAGAACTGTGATATCCCCCCCCCCCCTTCAGCGCGTGAGAGAAAAGTCACGCGTTTGCGGCTGAATGGCAGTGACTGAGAAAGCGTGAGTGACGGACGAGGGGAAAGGAACGAGATGTGGAGGGAAGTGAAACGGCGGAACGAGAGGCCGGGCCAAGGAGGAGGAACCACGAACCACCTCAGGCATGAAATATGAATCGCGGACGTTTGTGTGCGCCGTCGGAAAAGAACTTGATTTAGCTTGTTGATAAATCTCTTGGGTGTCTGAACGTAAATATTTTATAACTTAAAAGTCATCTTCAAAGCGATGTATGGATGATCATTAAACGGTCTGTTATTTAGAAAAAAAAATATATGATTCCAAATGACTCACTCGAGTTAGGTAATTACTTTTATCTAATGTAAAATGTGTTATTAATGTCCTGTATGTTCTCTAGTCCTAAAATTAATTTCCATGATGATAATTAAACAAAGTCTGAAATCCATGTCTACGCCATGGCATACAGCTGCAAATAAATGAATCTCGCACGTTTAGATACATCGTATATTATAAACTGCCTCATCGGGAGCGATACGGTAGCTCGGGACTTCGAGGAATATTGAGTTTGTAATTGTCAGTATTCTATATATTTCCCGTATATTTACTTAGTAATCAAATACATGCGCCCTAAAATCTAACAAGAAAATAAATAAAGAAGAAAATCTAGGCTTACAACCCTGTCCCCCTGACCTTGCTGGCAAAAACCTCGATCTAGCATGAAGCGGCTTCGAAGCCGCGCCCCAAAGGCTAATAATAGAGCATGGTGGTCCATGCCGCGCTGAACATCTGGCTTCGAACCGCACCTGCCGAGGACTTTCACCCGCAGGGGATCGCTGCGAGGCAAAGCGGGAAAGTTATTGGTGCAACAACCTCGGAGTTTGACGGCGAGGCGGACGGGGATGTTGAGCTAGCGTCAGCGAAAGTGACGAGGGAATCGCTAATGGGGCTTGTTTTCTAATGT
>NC_051407.1:38151477-38152998 GCF_015228065.2 Penaeus monodon
TTCTTAGTCTTCTAATTCGTTTGTTGTGTGTATATACCGTACTGAAATCCTTTTGGAGCAATTCATAAATCCGAAATAAAAAGGATTTCAGTGCTTGGAAATAGTATAAGCATAATGCTAAACCAGATTTTCCCTCCAGATCCTCCTTGTAGCCCTGGTGGCTACCTCGGCAACATGGGCTCACCCACAGCGCCAGCGTCAGTCTCCGCTCTCGATGGGCATGCGCTTCTTGGGCAACCTTCGCGATGGCGTCACCAAGACCTTCCAGGGAATCTTCGGCGGCGGAAATACCCGGCAGACTAAGGAACAACTCCAGGGCCGTCCCTTCCAGCAGCAGCTCGTGCCACGACCCCCGTCCGGCCCCGTGCAGCCCCACGGCGCCCATGAGGCCGTCCTTCACTCGAGCTCCCACACCACGGCTCCCCCGTCCTCATTCTTCACCGTTTTGCACGAGGCCCCAGAAGCCTCAACCGCGTTCCCAGACATCAAGGGCTTCACGGACGAAAGTTTTAAGCCCAGCACCTTCTTCAATGGCCACACTCCCTTCCAAGGCACGGTCGAGGAGGAAGAACTCCCCCTTGTTGTTAACGAGGTAGCGGTAAGTCGGCCAGAGACTAACATTTTTGCACGACCCCCGTCTTTCCTGGTTACCCACGACCCACAGGCTGACAAGCATATCCCTCCTTCCCACAACTCGCAGACTTCCACTTTCTCCTCTTTCGGAAAGGCCCCCCTTGACACCCCGATCCCTTTCGGTAATTCAGCAACTTTCAGCCTAGGAAAGCTCAGGGATAGTTCCTCAGATTCCCCATTTCCCTTCCGTGATGCTGAGGAGGACAAGGATGCTCTGAGACCTTCCTCTCTTACATCCGGCCAGGGACCAAGACCCACTCCTTTCGTCCAGCGTCTGAAGCCCAGCGTAGGTTCTCCCGCCCGCGTTGAGCCCACCTCACGCCCATTCGTTCACCGCCCACACCCAACTACCCGTCAGTTCATCCAGCAAACACGGCCTACATCACGCCCACACTCCTCCCTGAAGCCGAAGCCCTCCAGCACGTTCTTCAAGGCAAGTAGCCCATTCAAGCCTTCGGACGAAATCACGAAGGCTCCCAAGCAATCCTTCACCTCTTCGGATCCCGCCGTGCCCTCCACAGCGCCCATCAGGCCCCAAGCCCCCTCCCCCTCCCCTACGCTCTTCCGCCACACGCCCTCCGATGTGACTCACCACGCCCCTCCCGCCCGCGAGGTGAGGCCTCAGCGGGAGGCCTTCAAGAAGCCGGTGCGACCCGCCAAGGTCGGCGGCGGCCACATCAACACCGGCACGAAGATGACTGTCGTCAGTACCCTGAACGAAGATGGCACGCAGGTAGATTGGTCGAAACGAATTTAAAATATTTTTGAGCTGAATATAACATACTTGTGATGCAAACTTTAAATATTACAGGACTCTTATCTTGTCGACACCTTTTGGGCATGCCTCTAAGTGGTTAAACAATTTCTCAGGCCACACAAGTCAAGGGC
>NC_051407.1:38153203-38155139 GCF_015228065.2 Penaeus monodon
CCAAAGACGCTGCTTAAAGACTATTCATGACCTGTAGATCGTGACATCCAGACCCATTCTTGTGACCTGCATGATGCGCGGACGAAAATTTCGGTCTAAACAAAAGAGAGAAAATGACATGACAACCAATAGACATCGTCAGATGTGGTGTGCTAGCCTGTCAGTCAGACCAACTGAAGCTGCTGCACTTAGTATTGGCTTGAATCACGCATGATATAGGTCACGCCATCGTAGAACTTGTGCATGTCGTCCTGAAGCACCGCTAAGGCTGCTGAGATCCCTGCATCCTCGCAGGCACTAAATGCATGACAGAGAAACTGATCCTTTGGCATTTAGTGTTGTTGTTTTTCTTCAAGTTGTGTACATAATCGTTGTTCCTTTTTTATGTCCTTTCGCAGGCGATTGGACCAATTATTGTGTGTTTTTATAATAAAATTGATCTTAAAAGTCATTGTTTCTTTGGCATAAACCTACACAACAAATCTAAAGACATCGGAGTACTACTGAAAAATTACTGAAAAAAACGAACTAGAAAATAATTTTTCATGTACTTTAATTACTTAACTTACAAAATATATATGAACGCCATGGACTCCTCACATATAAAACATGAGCAGGTAACAAACCTATGATTTAACGAGCATTTTGTCTCTTCTATCATTTTATCAGAATTTTACACGTTTCGATCATAAAACCTATCAGGAGAATTCCTTTGAGTAACGGAAAATTCCAATGTCTACAGCATATGCTATAGGTATATGTAGTATATGAAAATACTTAATATATGTAGGAAACCATTATCGCGATGTATGAATTCAATATATACACAAACAATAGAAATGAACTGGTTGATAGATATAAAAAATAATCTTATAATTTTTATGCATCAGAGACTGTAAGCTGACCTTATCATCTGCGATGATTACTAATATGACACAAGCCCTACAGCGCTACCTATGACTCCCATGTTTCCCTTTTAAAAACCTATGATGAAACACAACAGCCACTACCATTGTGAATATATCAGAAGTAGAATATTAAAAACAAGACACCTGTTATCTGTCTCTTTAACGATGAGTTTATAGTGTACAAGTCCGACCCGACCTGAGTCGAGAGTCTCTAAATCCACCAGTTATCAACACGTTATCTGACACAAATTCATGATCTTTCACAATCTGGAGGCATTCCTCCAAGTGCCTCGTCCCTCTCCTCGTTTATCTCCAGAAGAATTATCAACAGCGAAGAGTGACGGCGGACTGTCTCCTCGAGGCTACATGTCCACTTAATAGATGGCGTATTTGCTTCCCGCCTCCCGCTCAAGCTCTACGCCGGGAAAAGCATTGTCACTGTTGTCATCTACGTCATGAGTGAGGTTTGAAGTGCTAATGGTGAAAACGCGATATGATGGAGATATGCTGTTTATGGTGAAATGTTGGTGTAGAGTCATTGTATATTCCCGTTCACGACTGAAACGAACATTTTTCCTCAAAATGCTCAACGGGTGACGCAAGCAAATGTGTGTTTCGCGTGAGATATCCAATAACAAAGGAGTGCAATTTCGACAAGTGAGGAAAAAACACGACAATATAACCTAGAAAAGTAGATGACAAACTGTAACTTCTGACTGCACTACTGATGAAAACGCATATATCATAAATACACGACACTATAAATCTGCCATATTTCCGTGGACATTTTCTCGGTCAGGAAATTTATTAGACATAAGAATCAGAACTGAATAAGACCACGAAGAAAGAATCCCCGTTGCAGTCATTGCAGAATCATCGTGTTCTTCTGAGAGGAAATTTATTACGAGCTTCGAGGTAAGCAGCTGCCTCTAAAATAGATATCTTATCCGGCTCGACGTCTAACCTGCTGCGGAAGGTGGTCATTCGGTCAAGTGAACACCGGTGAAGCTAAACAACCAAATCGGCTC
>NC_051407.1:38155638-38155870 GCF_015228065.2 Penaeus monodon
ACTGACGATTTCATGGTTTATTAATGAAATAATTTTCTTTGCCAATACTTTTTGTTGGCGTATCTGTAATCTATAACTAATCAAGAGTAGAAAGAGCTGTTTTGTTAAGATATCGTATGCCATGTCGTCGACCCCGGAGACAGAATTATTTGGTTATCTGCGGCAGCAACTGGTCACTTCCAAACATAGACGTACATTCAGTCATGCAAGTAATGGCCAGCTAAGGATTGCC
>NC_051407.1:38155909-38155978 GCF_015228065.2 Penaeus monodon
TCTTCTTGATACTATGAGCCATGCCTATTCTTGTGATTATTGTTATTTCCATTAACTTTATTGTTATCC
>NC_051407.1:38156227-38156465 GCF_015228065.2 Penaeus monodon
ATATATTCAAGATAAATCTTTCCTAAATGTTTCCATATATCATTGGCACATAATACAATGCCATTTTAATAGTCCACACTACATTTCATTTATTGTTGAATACTAAATCAGTAGGCATTAACGGACAGCAAGATCTTAACCTAATCATATCGTAGATAACATCTGCTCTCGATCTGGTAATTCCTCATAGAGAGGAATTTTCATATCAAAAGATTACACTGCATAAAAGGGCCTTTTT
>NC_051407.1:38156543-38156886 GCF_015228065.2 Penaeus monodon
ATTTCACTTTCTCCACCTCTCTCATTTATCCAGCGTTATTACACTCGCTATCCATCTCCTTCTCCTATTCCTTTTCCGAGCCTACGCCCATCGATTTCCTTTCCCACTAGATGGAGGCCAAAGAAAGGGCGTACTCGATGGGGTCGACCGCCAGCCAAGGCCAGACCCCGAGCCTCGTCAGCGCCCCCTCCAGGCGGATGTCGGGGTCGTCCTCCTTGACGTCCAGGTCCAGGAAGATCTCCAGAATTGGTAACACTGCAGAGTCTCGGCGAGGGGGGAGGTGTGGGGAGGGGGTGGCTGGTATGGATGAGTGGGGGTAGAAGGTGAGGATGGGTGGGGACGG
>NC_051407.1:38157043-38158989 GCF_015228065.2 Penaeus monodon
TGTCTACTTTCCCTGTAAGTACAAAAATCTGAATAAATGCATTTAACGTTTATAAACTGCACATCCCCAATTAGAACTCAAACTCAAAACTGAAAAAAAATCACATGAGTACCCCCTATCAACCAAGCTGAGACCAGCACACCACTAAGTATCGTCCAAGCACACGGCCACCTCCACCCTCAGAGATGGTGAACATGCCAGGGGGGGCGATGCTGCTGGAGGTGGAGGAGCGGGACGACGACGCCGTGTCCATTCTGAGCCGAAGGGACAGCCTCTCCGGAGCCCTCACGGTCGGGGGCGTCACTGCCTTGCCCGACACCGCCTACTTCGATAAGAAAATTAAGATCGAGATGGTAAGCTACCATTGCATGCGTCTGCAAAAAGGTCACATTAGTGATTTCAGTGATATAGACCAGCGACGTCCAGTAATTTCGTATAAATATATTAAATGTTAATAATGTTAATGTTGATAATAAAAAATTATGTAACATGGCTTCCAATAATTAGAAGTTGATGTAACAGTAACATGTAGTCATTTGATATACATTACAAAGGTTCATCTAAACACCTATGCATATAAATAAAACGAAAGTCAACATCACTAAAACCCCGGGGCACAGGCTCACCACAGTCCAGCCGTCGGGAGCAATCCAGGAGCAGACTCTGGCGACGAAGGCGAAGAAGACACGGCCACAGACGCCGTGAACGAGGAGAGCAAGAAAGACAAAGACCCCTTACTGAGCTACGGTCTCTCCAACGTCCTCAACCACCTGTGTCTTGCCCTGGCCTCTCCTGCCTTCTTCAGGTTGCCGGCCCTCGCCTACAAATGGAGCAGCAAAACTGGCTGTGCGTCTTTGAGTGTTTTGTTGCTTTTGAAATCTGAACTGGGGGGATGGTATGATGTTTCAGGGTTCAGGATGTGTTATTTTACGAATGGTAAGCCTATTTGCTTTTTTATTTCGGAAAGTAATGTATGTATTCCCGTGTATTCACACTGATTCTGAAGAAGCACAGACAAGCAAGAAATAGTACACCAATGCAACACATATAAACGAGCATTAATCTTCGTGTATTTTCTGTTCTCCCCCTTGTTGTTTTGTTTACAGAGCATCAGATTGCACGCAAGAGACATACACACCCAACAGAAAATGAACACTGACCTCCACACCGTTTTTTTTTTTTTTGCAGCTGGTTTTTTCTTAGTGTACTGTATCATGCTCTTTGTGGTGGCTCTGCCGATCAGCGTCCTCGAGCAGACGATGGCTCAGTTCTCGTCTCTGGGCACCGTGACCATCTTCAGGTGTCTTCCTCTCCTCACTGGTTAGCCCGCACTTTCTTTTCTTGTCAAATGCTTGATTGTTTACTTTAAGCAATCTGCTTGATTCATATTCCTTTGGCCTTTTTATTTTCCCCAAGCCAACAAGACTTCATAACTCTGATCCTTAATTCACTAATACTGCAGACCATTCCGCCGTTATAAAACTGCAATTTCACCATCTCGTTAAGTAACGAGTTATAAAGGAAATTGTTATGGTCACTTCAGCATTGTTGTACTTGCAACACAGGTGTGGGCGTTGGCATGATGGCGGCCTGCAGCGTCCTCATGGTTTACACAAGCACTGTCTTCACCTGGAGCACGCTCTATCTCTTTGACTGCATGCATCCGAAATTGCCTTGGGAAGAGTGCACGAATGGAACGAATTATTGTGTGGAATTTGAGAAATACACCCTTGGAGCCACAGACGCGAGAAAGTACCTTCCGAATGATTTTTACTTTCTGTAAGTACTCTTGGTGCAAGGAACCCAGTATTCGAACATGTTATAAAGATTCTTAAATATCTTTTTAAGACTTATGATGCAAAGATGACCAGAATAGATATCCTGTAGATCACAGTGAATAGATAGATGCAAAGATGACCAGAATGGATATCCTGTAGATCACAGTG
>NC_051407.1:38159092-38159543 GCF_015228065.2 Penaeus monodon
ACTAACACCTAACCATGTCTCCCCTTCCCCCCCTCCCCCCAAGAGATAGCGTGGCGCAGGCGTTCGAGCCCCGAAGCGCCCTCTCCCCGAACTTATCTCTGGCTCTCATCCAGCTGTTTCTGTGGCTCGCCCTCGTGATTCTGGTGTCGCGGCGGGAGGTGTGGCAGAGCGGAATTTTCAGCAAAGTCATGGCTCTCCTCACTCTGGCCATGCTGGTGGCCTTGGTGACGGTGGGTCTCACCTCGAGGGAGAGCGGGGCCGGACTCTACGCCGTCTTTAAACTGCATCCGAGCAATTTGGCGAAACCGGATATTTGGTTGGATGCCTTGGGGCAGGTGAGGCGCCAGGACCCGTAGTGAGTGCTATCAATAGTATCATGATTGTTGTTTCTATTATATGGATCTTCTTAATCAAATGTTAAGAAGAGTTTTTCCCCTGTTTTCATCTGGTC
>NC_051407.1:38159573-38160571 GCF_015228065.2 Penaeus monodon
CGGTCTTTTAAAATGAACACATGAGGGGTGAGTTTCGTGCTTATTTCCCTCATTATTTCTATTATTATGATTATATTGCTTCTTTTCCCTGTCTTCTCTCAGGCAGTGTGGACACTCGGCCCTACTCTTGGCATCCTCATCTCCAGAGCCAGCTACAAACGCTTCCGGGAGAGGGTGAGGCCATGATCGTGACGGCAAAGTTTCCATCAATTTATTTAACATCTACTGTATATCTTCATCTATGTCTATTATTTTCAACATATATCAGTTTATCAAAAATCTGATATTTTCTTAAAATATATTCAAATAATGTTACTTTCTTATAATATAATCAAGGTGTGTTACTTTCTTTTCATTCCATATCAGTCTTTCTGTTCTTTCCTATTTATATTTTCAGTCTATCTGCATTCTACTTTATTCCCTCTGTCAGTCTATCTATCCATTCCATGTATTCCATCAATCCGTGTATATTCGTTTTTTTATTCTATCAATCTATCTGCCCATTCTATTGATTCTGTCGATATGCATGTATTCAGTTTTATCAATTAATTCAATCCATCCACTCGTCCTCTGTATTCTGCCAGCCTACAATCAATTCTATTCACTCCGTCTGTCTATCGACCCATTTTATCGATTCTCTCCACGTACACACCCTTCCATCCTGCCAAGACGCACCTTGCTCACTGATTTCTTGTAAAGGTCCTTACGTTCCTACAATGCAGACAAGCGATTCTTACGCCATTCCCGCAGATCCGCCTGGACGCTTACACAGCCGTGGGAGTCAACATCTTCGTGGCTCTGCTGTTGCACTTGGCCCTGTTCCCTTTCCTTACCTCTCGGGTGCCAACCGACTCGGCTCTGGTGTCTGACAAAAGCAAGTCTTCGATGGTCATGTCGGGGGTCGTGGTTGGGATGGCGAATGTATCTGTGATAACTGATTTGATTGCTTTGAGATGTATACGTAGCGGGAGAAAGAAAGGCAGGGAGAAAAATGAGAG